>NC_040898.2:976430-983930 GCF_900634795.4 Betta splendens
ATGAATAATGTCCCGTTGTGTTTGTGTTGTGTGTCTGAATGTGGTCAAGAGATTTAATTGAATTTTATTATTCACTATCTGCAGCCTAATTGTGCCTCTGGTGCCCCGCGAGCCTTCTCCTGCTGCCTGGAATTAAATTATTTACCGATTTAAATTTCCAAACAAATGATCTACTATTTGTGTGGCCTTTTTGTTTGTCTGTGCTGTTGTTACTGGATCTTTCTTATTATTGATCAGGGCTTTAGGGTTTAGATCATTTTAGTGCCATTGAACTGTCGGTCTATGAAGTCAAAGCCCCAGAGCTTTAAACGCTAAGTGGAGCACACATCATTAGTGCAACAAAGTCTGCACGTGTAGCTGCTGTTTAAATAAAGTCGGCCAAATGTAATTATTATGTAATCATTAGAACCGTTGGTACAGTAAGTGTCTGTGGCTTAACCTCAGGACATTCAGAACAGTGTGCAGGAAAGGACGCGTCACACACAACACACACCACTGTGTGTCACTGACTCCCACACAATCAAAAATACACATTTATATCAGCAGCAATGACACGTTTGCACATTTACACCAAACGTCCACGACTCAAGCTCTTCCCACTTATTTGGCCTAAACAGAATAATCTAAATGCAGCATTAAATATACATATTATTCATGCAGTCGTATGAATGTTTTGCTGTTGCATTGTGGGTTTTCCTGTGCCGTGACGTTTGCATCTGTCCTGCTTCCAGCTCTGGTTTTCATCCTCGTCTGAATGATTATTTCTTGCACAGGTCTTTGCAGCAGATATGTGTTGTTGATGCTATTCCTGTGTTTCCACCATCTTTATGCCGGTGACTAACAGGCAGCCATTATTCTGAAGTATGGCTTTGCTCTTTCACTCAGAGCTGCTCATTAACTCATATTCACAGAGCACTAATTGATGTTGCATGGCTATTTGTTTGCAGTGTGGGCCACACAAGTGCTTGTGCATGATTTTTCAAACTTGGTACGTTCCCACCAAAGCAGGCGCTGCTGCTGGAGCCCCAGTGAGGAGGCGAAGCTGCTTCCAGACGTGAAGCGGAGCCTCGGCCGCGCTGCGCTGGTTCACTGAGCTCCAAGCAGCTCCGCCGCTGACAGTGGAGCTAGAAGAGCTGAAGCTCACTGTTACACACAAAGTGAAACCCACAGACGGATGGACTCACACACGCCTCAGCTGCCTCCCTATTATGTCGCTAGACTTAAACTCTTACGGCTGAAGGGAAGAGATCGTAAACAGAAATGTTGTTTCCATATGGTGTGAGCACGAAAGCCTTCATCTGCACCTTCTGCTCTTCATAACACGGAGCTGAAGGGCTTTGCCTAAGCTGGATTAGACTCTGTGCAGCAGAGCCCTGAGAGGCCTCAGACTTAGACCCAGACTTGTTCTATGTGGACGGGCTGCATCAAACACCCCATAGTTTAATGGTTGATCTGTTAGGATTGAGCCTCTTTTAAAACCCTGCCACTCAGACTGGACGGAGAGCAGCTGATGTTAATATCCAATGTGCGTCCTGTGAGGAAGACTGTGCATGATCGGTATCACTCTAAAACCTTAATACCACAGACGCATGAAGCAGTGGGCAGTTCAGGCGTGAGCCCTTCATAAAACACGTTTCTCCATGTTTACAGGCTGCCTGCACGTTCACTATGAGCACCCACTGTCTGACCTGCTGAGCCTAAAGCTGACATTCAGAGTGGAAGCGGGAGCTGGGAGATGCCTCTTGTCTCCTTAATGAGAGTTAATTAACACTGGTTGGGTATTGGCACACAGAAATAAATGGCCTCTGTGTGGCTCATTGCTCCCGTAATGACCCGATGATCAGCTGCTACTCGAGGAGCTTCAGCAGATAAAGCAGGACTGCGAAGGCCTCTCAGATTGAAGCAAATGATCGCAACATTAAACTTTACGGCAGCGGTAAATATTAATTAGCAGGTCAGATATGAATATGAGAAGGTTTCCCAATAAACAGTAATACAGCAGGTGGCAGGCTGCTTCCTCCCCACTGGATCCCTGTGATGCAGCAGCACCACAAACAAAACAAATGTTTCCTGTCATAGTCTTTTAATACTGCATCAGTTTATTGTCCTGAAGGAAAAGTGTGGTTCTTCATTTTCCAGGTGCTATTGATCCTACTGGTGGCAACCTGATGCTCCAGACAAGAATCTGTATGTTTATTCCTCTGGACAAAGAAAGAAGCATTATTATTATTATTATTATTATTATTATTATTATTATTATTATTATTATTATTATTATTATTATTATTATTATTATTATTATTATTATTATTATTATTATTATATCATAATTCTTCTTATTATTATAATTATTATTATTACATATATTAGTGTAGCGTTGTGTGTTGATGGAAGCTGAGAATGAACCACTGGACAGAGATGCTTCAGGCGTCGGGTCATGAGACGACTGAGTTTATGTAAATGGTTTGAGGCCGTGTTTTTTTGGTGTCTGCTTCCAAACTGTTTGAGGTCAACATTCTTTCCTTTTCATGTACTTGAGTTTTCAGGACCAGACGATCATGTTTATCACACAAACTAATAATAGAGGTTTACGTGTTTTTGTGGAGTTAGAGAATCCTCACAGAATGCGAGTCTTTCTTTGTGTCATTTGTTGAGCGTGTTCATAACTTTAACAGTGAGGTTAACTTCTGTCACGTTCGTTTACACTGATTCTGTGCTGCTGGTGTTTTACTAAGCTTTTAGACTCCATCTGTTTCTGACACTGAACAGACCTCTCATCACTTACCCCAGGTTTTTCCTCCAGCCTTGGGAGAAGTCATCCTTAATGATCACTAAGCCTCTGTCTGAGGAAACTTAAAGGCATCACTTAAAGGTGGCAAAATGACAAGTTGACGGATGCCCTGTTTAGACTGCGCTCCATACGACTGATAGACATGCATTTCCCTAACAGGAAGAGATACAGTTACTAATAGAGCTCGGTGAGGTGACTGCTTTAGCAGAGACCAAGGAGATAGTTACCATGGAAACAGGCATAAATTAAGCCCCTTAAACAAGCAGGGTGGGGGATCCATGCTCCACTTGTTTCCTCTCTAAAAGGCACAAATTTATGACCGTCCAACAGAGGAAGTAACTTTTCAAGCAACATGTGACATTTTGGGCTTGAACAGTGTATAAAAATGCCAAGATTGACAAATTGAGACAACAGCAGAGCAGAGACCTTGAAGAAGGTCTCAAACATGGCCGAGCACTCTCGCCATTTTTCATCTCAACAAACAGTGCGAGAGCTCAAGAGCCCTTTAGACGGTGTGACAGATAAAACAGGGCGTTGTGAGAATAGTGTAAATAGAGCTAATTATCAGATGGGTGCCCTCGACCAGAGGCCAGAGTGTTTGTGAGAGCAAAGAAGAACGAGCAGCTTCATCAGCCGGCGCCGGCTGATCAGGAAGTGCAGGTCGGCTCCTCTGCAGGTTCTGCAGGTTTAGCAAACGGAATCGAATCAGGAGCATGATTGGATTGAGAGCAGCGCTGGGTTCAGCTGCTTGTCCTCCTCACACGGACCTCAACGTGAAGCATTGGCTTCTAATGATCTGAGAAACGTCAGTGTTTGTGTCATCAGTCACCTCAACAACAGGCACCAGAGCTGGAAGAATGAGTGAATCACTTCATCCCCATCATGAAAACTGTCCCAGCTTTTGATCAGAAGCACGATGACCAGCGTTTAAGTGGTAGATAACGTTCAGCAGCAAACGAGAAGCCAATTCACAGTCTGTGAGCTGCACGTCGGTGGAGGACTTAATTGGATGCTGCAACACGGCCTTCGTGGAGCTGGAGCTGCTGCTGTTTGTAATGATGTTCATCAAATCACAGGTTTATTGTATGTAAATCTGCAAAACCATCATTTTGCATCTGTGCTTCCACTTTATCCTCCACCGCTGTGGTTCAGATGTTTGTGTGCTTGGTACCAGCGACGTGTGTGTGAGGTCGTGTTGATGGGACGACTTATTGAATTTTAATCAACAGAGCCGTGCACGTAAACAGCATCTCAGCGTTCAAGTCATCGCTTTGCTTTGTTTCGGGATGATTTGGTAGTTTTGTTGTTTATAGAAAACATCCATTAGATTCCACAGTGTCTGAAAGGGTGTGTGTGTGTGTGTGTGTGTGTGTGTGTGTGTGTCCCTGTGCGTTGTGTGCGTGTGTGTGTGCGTGTCTGTGTGCGTGCGTTGTGTGTGTGCGTGCGCGTGAGCGTGCGTGCGATCGAGCGTGCGTGCGTTGTGTGTGTGCGTTGTGTGTGTGCGTGCGAGCGTGCGTGCGTTGTGTGTGCGTGTGTTGTGTGTGTGTGCGTGCGTTGTGTGTGCGTGTGTGCGTGCGTGCATGCGTGCGTGCGTGCGTTGTGTGCGTGCGCGTGCGTGCATGCGTTGTGTGTGCGTGTGTTGTGTGTGTATGCGTGTGTGCGTGCGTGCATGCGTGCGTGTGTGCGTTGTTTGTGCGTGTGTGCGTGCGTGCATGCGTTGTGTGTGTGTGTGTGCGTGTGTTTGTGCGTGCGTGCGTGCGTGCATGCGTGCGTGCGTTGTGTGTGCGTGCATAGTGTGTGCGTACGTGCGTGTGTGCGAGCGTGCGTGCGTTGTGTGTGTGTGTTGTGTGTGTGCATGTGTGCGTGCGTGCATGCGTTGTGTGTGTGCGTTGTGTGCGTGTGTGTGCGTGCGTGTGTGTGTGCGTGCGTGCATGCGTGCGTGCGTTGTGTGTGCGTGCGTTGTGTGTGTGTGTGTGCGTGCGTTGTGTGTGTGTGTGTGTGTGTGTACGCGTGCGAGCCCTTGGCCGGCTCCTCATCTTTGTTCCAGCGCTGACTGGTCCCAGTGAAAGCCTCCTCGCTGTGGCTGCGTCTGCGTCTGGGCCGGGCGTTTGGCGCTCGGCGCAGACGCAGCCTTGGCCGCCGCCCTCCGCCTTTCACACGGACGCGCTGCAGTGATCCCTCACAGGAGGCGCTGCGTCTATTCAGCCGCGGGGCTTTCATGTGGTCGGTGGGGATCAGTGGGAGCTGCACACAGGCATTAACAGTGAGTGGGTCGTCATCTTTGACTTGATCAGCCAATGATACGGGAGCAGCGGCGCTCAGCTTCAAAATGACTAGAGTAAAAAAGGTTTCTGTGCCACCAGCGCCGGCTGAATCAAAATGTTGTCTTTTATTCCAAACCCATTAGCAACCTCCGGACACATGCTATAATAAAAATACACATTTATTTTGGTCAAAATGGGATGAAAACAGCACTTCAAAGCTCTTGCAGACTGAAGTAGCAATTTGGATGTTTCATTTTTTACCTCTTTCATTGCATCAGTGTGGTTCTGGTCACAGGGAGCCCTATTCACAAAGCCCAGGATTGTCCATTCAGAAAGATGATTCTTTAATGAAGAGATATCATTTCTTCTATTAATGTACAGGCGTGTGCCTGCGCAGTGTTTGCGTGGGGGATTCTGCCACATGTCAATCAAACACACGGAAAGTAGGCTAATGGAGCTTTAAGAACTCTTTCACTGAAACTAACTGAAGAGCTGCATTGTTCGCTGCTGGAACTGCGGCTCATGGAGGCTGTGTGAATCCCCATGTAATCGGAAGGTCCTGTTTAAGCAACTTCAGCAATTAAGAGCTTTTACTTGCATGAATCTGTTTCAACCATCCAGTCTTTTTTCTGCTTGTTTGGGAAATTATTGGAGCCCAGTAACAGTGAGCACTGGTTTCTCTCACTGGTCCCCATCCAGTTTTAGATTCCAGTGCCCAGTGCTTCATTCTTAGATTTTTTCCTTAAATAAGAAACATGCTGAATCTTTGGATCACACGAGGCAGCTTCTGGTGCTCAGTCTTTTTAGGTGAGACGAGCTCAGGCTCAGCTCAGCAGAACGCAGCATCCAAAAACAAGGACCTGAACCTCTGCAGACGTTTGCTTAACACACAAGATATCATTTTGGGTTCAGATAAAACATTTCTGCACAGAATGGAGTCAGCTGAATTTGTCATTTGCACTAATGGTGCTTTAGAACCGATCTTTCTGTCTGAGGTGAGCGTGTAAGTGCTTTAATGATCATCAATTATTGCTTCATTGTCGCTCCTTCCTCGACGAAAGCTTAGTGTTTGGTCCATTTTTGAACTCGATGGTTCCTCCAAACCCGACTTAGCTCTTAGGCCTAGCTTCACCACTGCTGCCGGTGCCGCTCACAGAAGCTCCAGCAGCCATCTTGGTGTTAGCGTATGTAGCTTCGTGTCCCAGCGGGTCTAATTCAACACTTGTTTGTGGCACGGTGGCACCTGGAGACCAGCGGCCTGATGTCTGACATGCTGTTGCCCATGGCTGCTTTCCAGCTCAGCATCGGCCGGGGATCAGCAGCCGTGTAAAACAGGCCCACGCGACCTGAAACTTTAATGGCGACACAAAAGGCTAGCAGGATCTGCTCATCCACGCTCACGGTGAGCTGTGGGGCCCGAGAGACGGGGCCCGACCCGCCTTCATCAGAACATGTTAATGAACAGCAGAGATGAGTGTAAAGACGGGACAGGTGTGTTCAGAGCTGACACACACACGCACACACGCACGCACACGCACGCACGCACACACACACACACACACACACACACACACACACACACACACACACACACACACACACACACACACACACACACACACACACACACACACACACGCTGCCTCCAGTTTCTGCCTCACTTCTTTTACCACCAGCCACTTGCAGCAACACGCAGTTAATTATTGAGCAGCTGAAGAGCAGCACAGCTCTCAGCCTGCTGCCGTCTGCTTGTTTAAAATAGCTCTCCACACATCCATACTGAATCACGCAGGATGATCCCAGTTTCCTCCGTACCACAGTCCGAGCAGCTTTTGTATCTGTCCAGTAGTTGTCATTACTGGAGAGAGTCACAGTTAACAGCTGATCACTTTCCCCTTTAACGTCATGGGTCAGAGTGATGAAGTGATGCTTTGACCTTCACCCCTCATGTAACTCCAGTGTACAGCAGCTCTTCACTTCACTGCATCAGGTGCTGCTGTTGGTTCTAAACATGTTACTCACCACCTCGAACGACTGCTAAACTTACGATCCACCTGAGATGTTCACTGACTTCATAATGAAAGCACATGTATTTTTGTAGCACGGTTTGAGTCCTATGGGAAACTGTAGGCTCACAGTCCTTGTGTTCTTCCTGAACACTGCTGGTGGTTTCATGGTGTTAATGGAACTTTGTCTCATGGACACCTGAACGCATCCTCAGCCCCATAGAGCCCACATCAAACAGGCACTGGAGCACAGCATGGGGATCAGCCAGATCCCGCTGACATATGAAAAATGACAAACCTTTGATGGGGTGCACACAGTTTAGTGAGTGATGATCAGTGATCAAAAGCTGAGCACTGCAGCTCCGTTAGATTCATTACAGACACACACACTTTAATCACTGCATGTTGTCCCTGTCAGTGTTGGCTTCTTCGCTCTACT
>NC_040898.2:991430-996430 GCF_900634795.4 Betta splendens
TTACTGCTACACAGCTGTTGATGAACCAGCTCACATGTTATGGGGCGTGTCTGTGACTCCACAAGGTCACACATGTACAAGGTTCAGTCTCCTTGCGTCGCCCTGTTCATAGATGTTCATCCACCTGCTACAACAACTGACTGAAATACACAATACTTGGGGCTTCCTGACACATTTACGACATGGAGGCCTCCCCTCCCCTGTTGAGCCTTGTCAATATTCACTAATCACCGGCAGGAGCCGAGGGCAGATGTTAGGACACTGCACAGCAGGTCACTAATTCATGGCGCCTCCCGTCCTGTCCTCTGCTCAGCCCTGCAGGTCCCCAGCACTGCCTTCCTGACACACACCACTGGAATCCAGTGCATTTAACTGGAAGATGCACTGGATTCCAGTGGTGAACCAAGGGGTTTCTGCTGGGATGTCGGGGGGAGGGCAGGTTGCATTACCACTGTGCTGTACTGTATTGCATTGTACTGTGTTGTTCTGTACTGTACTTTACTGCATTGTACTGTACTGTACTGTACTTTACTGCGTTGTACTGCACTGCACTGTACTGTACTGTACTGTACTTTACTGCATTGTACTGCACTGTACTGTACTGTACTGTACTTTACTGCGTTGTACTGCACTGCACTGTACTGTACTGTACTGTACTTTACTGCATTGTACTGCACTGTACTGTACTGTACTGTACTTTACTGCGTTGTACTGCACTGCACTGTACTGTACTTTACTGCGTTGTACTGCACTGCACTGCACTGCACTGTACTGTACTGTACTGTACTTTACTGTGTTGCACTGCACTGTACTGTGCTGTACTGTACTGTACTTTACTGCGTTGTACTGCACTGCACTGTACTGTACTTTACTGCGTTGTACTGCACTGCACTGCACTGCACTATACTGTACTTTACTGCGTTGCACTGCACTGCACTGTACTGTGCTGTACTATGTTGTACTGTACTGTGTTGTACTGTACTGTACTGTACTGTGTTGTACTGTACTGTACTGTACTGTGTTGTACTGTACTTTACTGTTGACAACTGAATACAGTAAATGTGCATCTGTCATGGTTGAATAAAGGAGACTGATGTGAGACATAATAAGAGTATAATGATGTCCAGTGACTAATCAACTATCAACCAATCACCAGTTTCACCTCTGGCAGAAAGAGATCCAGCTGCCGTGACTCAACAAGCTCACATGGACGACTGCGTCTTCACCAGCTCATCAACTACTGTATGAACACAAGCCTAACCTATCACTGCATTATGTTAAATGAACCTACGAAGCCAGTCACACTCCTGCAGCGTGACCTATGTGTGGCACTTTGTGCCACACAGAGGTTTAAGATATTCATTTATACATGAGACGAGTGGTGGGATAAAAGACACTGCCCAGAGGCTTCAGCAGCATTGGGCCCAGATAGGGAGAGGTGAGGGAGGAAATGGGTGACGGGGGAGGCAGCTGGAGGCAGTGGGCAGCACAGAGGGTCAGATGTGACTGAGGAGAGGTGATTCCCAGAGACCAGCCACCAGGCGGAACTGGACCGCTCCCACTCCAAACATCATAAACCTAAAACGCCATCATTAAACTCCATAAGCCTGAGAGGTGTGAGATAGGTGTGATTATGCTGTAAGTTGGGAGGACCTGGCAGTCAGAGCAGAGATGTCCAGCAGCTGGTGGAGGAGCTGTGTGAAAATGGGGCCGAAACATAAGAATGTTATTTATGACCATAACTAAATATTCAAACCGATTTGAAATGGTAATGGAGATCCCACTAAAGGAGGTTAAAGCTGTGTCTATTAGTGGGAGAAGACTTCTTATTGATAGTAATAGAGTCCAAGAGGTCGGTGATGAGACCAGTGAAGGAGCCTTTGAGCCGCTGCACAGCCTCCTGCTCTGGGCGGAACCAGTGAGCCTGATGCTGATCCTGCACAGCTGCTGACAGGGAGAACTCTCTCAGCCGCTGTGGCTCAGTGGAGAGCAGGCTGAGCTGCTCTACTGGCGCACAGGTCCAGCAGGTGGAACAGATGCAAAGAAGAAAGGCCGCATGGCAGGACTCTGGCGGGACCGGGACCGGAGGTCCAGCAGGTACGAGGCAGGAACCGCTGGGTGTGTTGGATAAAGCCAGGTGAAAATGACAACACTCCTCCAATCACCTCCATCTCATTGTCACCTGTTTTACAGTGGCATCTTTACGTTGGAAGAACATGTAGTGTCTCCTCCACCCTCAGGATCCTGGACAATTCAGGCCTTTTTAAAGTATGATCCTGGTTAAGTTACGGTTCATCCAGTGGCCATGTTTACTGCACCTCCTAGTTCTCTATAGGTCCTTAACCGGGTGTCCACTCTGCTGCTGGAGAGCCCTTTCCACCTGCTTCTCTGTGTAGGAAACCACAGATGAGCTGCTCATGGAGCGGAGAAATGAGCTGATTGACTGATTTGAGCCGGAGCATAAAATTAGTTAATTATCACACAAAGCTTCTCTACAAACCTGCAAGACCTACAAGATCTTCCAGGCTAATCGTGCTAATCCCAGTGAGGGGGGGGGGGGGTGCTGGCCCAGCTCCGTACTCAAACATCAAAGTTCACATGCAGATTCACAAATCCTTGGACTGGAGCCACCGTGCGCGTACTATTACGTACTTATGCTCTGGGTTCCAGCGTTCAGGTCCATTTGTTTGTATCATGAATAAAGCTGAAAAGCTGATGAGTGCCCGGGGACCTTCTATATGTTTGAGTAGCAAAGGTCAAGCACCTATTGTTTCCTGAGAGCTCAGCGAATCACAAACTGGGTCTGAATACGCACTTTCCCATTTACCACAGGGGACCACAACCCAGAATCAATGTGAGTTTATTATTGCATTAATAAACATAGTTACAAAGCCTGTTTCTGACGTTAGCACCATATTGTGTGTTCAATAATAATCAATCGCTCCATGTATGTAAACGCCACAGGGTTGTATGAGAATGTGGAGAGAGCTTCGACTGAGGATCCAACATTAACATAATGCATTTAGCTCATATTGTGCTCCTGATTTCCATACAGCATATGCTCCAGATCTACCTAATATGTTGTGTTACATGCGACAATCTACCTGCACCCCTACGTCCACAGAAAAGCCCAGAACCGGAGCGAGGACCACAGGAAGTCCCCTGGAGACTCTCCCCACGGAGGGTCAAGAGCAGCAACAGACACGCTGCTTTCTGGAGAAGGGCAGACAAACAAACTGAGCTCAGAGAGCTCTCCAGGCAGCGGAGAGCGGCTTCCTACGGGACCTGCACTTATCAATGAGCCACAATCACAACAAGCTGGGAGTTTGTGTTTGTTTGTTTGTGTGTGTATTTGTTGACAGAACACGGTCTAGATCCAGTTCTTCTTCTGTTCCTCACCCTCGGTTCTATTGATGCCAGGATTATGTTCCAGGCTGCGCTTGGTTTGTAATTATTTAAAATCTTGTAAAGTGGGAGTCCACAAAATCAGGAGGTGACCTTGAGTCCATTCTCTGTGGGGCAGCGTGCAGTGCCAGTGAATGGCCGAATGCAGCGGGACTTACAGGCACCTGGCTGGACGGCCCGGGCGCTCAACAATGCTGTCTGGGGGGTAATTACCACAAGGTATTCTTTAAAAAGACCAGATGGGAATGAGGTCCCACCCCACCCCATCATTTACAACAGAACCCCATTCAATGACATACTTAATCCACCCACCGGTTAGCGCTTTCAGAGTCTGCTGTTGTCGTGCTTGTTCCTTTATGCTAATTCAGGCTCACCCCACACCTCCCTCACAAATAGAGAGAGGCAGAGAGAGAGAGGGAAAGTGAGGAAGACATAAGTGCCTCACGGGACTCAAAAAGCATTATTCATTTTCAAATTGTTTCCGCCACAGCAAATACAGTAACATTTGTTCCTCCCCTCCACACTCTTCTGTCTCTCCGCTTCCCCCGAAGTGCAGCTTGGCTCTTTGAGAACAAGTCGCTGTGCGACGGTGGGGGAGAAAGAAGGGGGGATGGGTGAGAGATGTGGGCGAGGGACTGAAAGACAGGGGCCTTTTATAGGCAAGGTCAAGTCAGGGTTCAGGGTTCACGGTGGCACCAGCTGAGGTTGGCGTGGGGGGCACCTGTTATTTTCTACGTACATATCTGCTTCCTTTCCAGCTGGAGACCCCCACCCTCCCAGTTAACCAGGACCCCCACCCCTAGAGAATACACAATCAGATCCTCCCCTTTTTATGGCTGTGCTCAGACTGATGTTCCATCAGCTCCAGAGACATGACATCCTCTCATCATCCTTTGTTTTCTATTACACACACATAAAAGTTTGTGGCCTTGCTTATACTCCTCCGTCACCACTCTGCCCGAATAAAGGACGTATACGTAATAAAAAACAATCAAAAACACGTATCTTCCTAAAACAATGCAACTCAGCAGAGTTCCCTCTGTGATCATGTACACAGCATTATTGTTATGTCATGACTTGGTTTTAGCGAGTGTAAAACTAGACCCTGTGGAGCGGTTTCTACCCAGAAACGAGCCGCTGCAGGTGGAGGAAGCAGCAAAGTGTTTGTCCCGCGTGTGCAACGATTAAACACATATCAGCCGCATCTACCGAAGCCTGTGGGTCCACGCTGTGCTGGCCGTGATGCTGGTCCAACACATGGAGGCCCGGCCTGAGGTTCCGTGCCCCGCTCTGGAGGACAAGCAAAGATCAGTGGGATAATGTGGAAGAGCTCACGTTCTCAAAACCTTAGAGGAACCCAAGAAAGGTTCCTGCTGTGGCAGCAGTTGTTCCAGGCTGAGCTGCTGCTTAGTCCTTTGTTACATAAACACACCTCAACTGTTCAGACCCAGATAGTCGAGCGGCAGCATGGACTCCTGCGGTGTCACCTTAGCTCCTGCCGTATGTGGACAAAGAGCACGATGGACGCATGGAGGGAACACAGCACCAGGCGTGTTCTACCTGCATGTATTACAATGTAATAATAAAAATACCTG
>NC_040898.2:1001430-1006430 GCF_900634795.4 Betta splendens
TTAACCTGCCTAGTCCTAGTTTCAGTGTATGTATGTACGTGTATGTGTTGCTAAAACATTAAATATAGCAATAAAAAAAGTATAAATAAATATGTGTGCCACTTCCTCTAAGAGCTGTGCGAAACATGACTCAAACGTGTCCACGGAGCATCTGAGACCTCGGGTGTGAAAACCAACACAAACACAGGTGAGCTACAACTGCAAACATCAGAGGAAGTGAAAAGGCAACTGTTTTCTGTCGACTGCTGAACTTTTCACACCAGTGCATTTTATCACAGCTCTGACCTCATGTCCTCGCTCTGACTTCACCGCTGTAGTACGGCCTCCACCCAGATCCCTTCCAAACAATTAGGCACAGTTGTTATCACCTTAGCCTGAAAGGCCATCGCAGGACCTGGGGTGGACAGACAAGCAGAGGCTTTCTCACCGAGGGTCCCGGTAGGTGCATAAAGTGGGCAAAGATGCCCTGAGAACATCTGACCTACACAAAGGTTCCCCCCGGTCACATGCATTACTGAGCTCTCAGCAGACCCGAGAAAACCACCAGAGACCCTCAGCAGGCGCGACGTCTGTTCCTTCAGTGACAAGAGATACTGTATGTGTTGAAGAACAAGAACAGAAAAATAACTCATAATAACAGTGTTAAATTAAATAGTGAATAACAGCATCTGGCTGCATCTGTGTTTATATTGATTGAACTGTAGTATCCTTGTTTTCAACAGAACACAGATGTAATAAGGCTGTATGTGTAAAAATACACACATTATATGAGTTATAACCCCCCTACAACAACAACAAGAACGACGACGACGACGACGACGACGACAACGACAACGACAACGACAACGACAACGACAACGACAACGACAACGACAACAACAACGCTGCAATCAAAGTGACGTAGTCAGGTTTAGGCACAGATAAAACATGGTTTGACTTAAATAAAAAAAAAATGGATGTCAGAAAAAGTGACTGATGCACATGTCATTATTACAAAGCTGTTTAAAGCTGGACTCCACCTCATCATTCACTCATCAGTCATTCATTGACTGATCTTCATACGGATGAAGCTACCTGGATCGACAGCGACACAGGCCACAACTCAGCTTCCACATAAAGTGTGATGAAATTGTTGTGGACTGTGGTTTAAGGTAACTAATATAAAGCTGAACTTAACCAATAAGTATGTTTATGTTTACATTGATGTTGATGTCATCAGCATGTAATATTAATGTCTTTACAATGTCCTGTTGGCACAGAAAATGATTTCAAATTCAAGTTCAACTTCAAAGTCAACAAGACAAAACTGGGTGTGAAATAGGAGCATTTACAGCCCAGTTTAAGGCAGGCAGGCTGATTGTCTGACAGTCATAGATGGTGCATCCAATTAGAGCAAATCTGTTGACTGGCACCATGTCAACAGCGGCGCCAGCTGCCAGCTCACAGAGCTGAACCACTCCAGAAATTAAGAGGACATAGTTAGAAGCCAAAGTTGGTGCCAAGAAGTGTGTTGCTGTACAGTACATGAATAAAGCATAGGGCCAGAAATGGCCACCACCTGTTTACATCCCAAAATTATATCTAATCAATACTTATTCCACTTTCACCAACGTGATTTGGCAGATTTACATTAGCTCCACTCACGAAAACCAAATTTATTTATACAGTATATGTTAGATCACATAATTTATAAACAATACTCCGCTATTATTTAGACCTTTTCTATTTATTACTAATACTTTTACTTTATGAATTTTCGTTGTTCCCATAAGTGTAATATCTTTCATTTCTTTCAGACTTTCATTTTAAATAATAAGGGCTAAAGACATTGATCTAAACACGTGTTTTATTTCTAAATAAAGGTCTAATTTTCCTTCTACAGAACAATGAGTCTTAACTTTAGAATGAAACACATTTTAGCTAAAGTGTAAATAATATGGAATTAAATAAAATGTTTGAAACATGGCAACAATATGTGTGTACTCTTTATAATTGATGATTTTAAAGAACTGAAATTGAAAATTTGAAAAGATCTGAAAATCATTCTATATGCATGAATACAAGTAAAAAGATAAAAACCTCATTTTATAATGTTTGTCTTCTGCCCAATAGACGACACTTATTGCACATACAGAAGAATACCAACGAAAAGAAGACTTATTAAGAGCAGAACAACAACTAAGACATATTTTGTGATTTGTAGATGACATTCATGTTTCTCAGTAACAGTAAAATAATAACACATGCAGGTCCCAGAGCCAACAGGACATTCCTATTATTTATTATCGTACAAATCCAGAATCAAATATTTTGACTGATTTCCCATCTTCCCCGTAGGCAGCATCATACAAAGAGTCAACACAAAGCTGTGTTTGTGAGTAACTTAATCTCAGTTTTTTCTGTGTGTTGCCGGATAAAAGAGACGGACTGAGAAGTTGACTGAGCAGACAGGAAGTGAAGCCCCCGACTCCGCCCAGTCTAATTCTGTTTGCTGTCAGACCGAGCCACTCTGCAATTATCAGACTGAATGGTGCCTGTAGAACATAATTGCTTTGTTTTTCAATTATTTTATGAGGCTGTAGTAATTTACTTCATTCTATTAAAATATGCCAATTAGACATTATAATTACAGTTTTCACCGTATCACTTTTCGCTGTCACTGGAAAGATGTAATACTGCTATTAGCAGAGCGCATGGGGATGCTTTAATGTTGCCCGCGGAGATTCACCGCTGTCTTGTTTGGAATGAACTCAGAACTGCCGTATCTGTGCACGTCCCCCAGCTCTAAAACATCTCCAACAATTCTGTAATGAAACAAAAGCCTGTATCACGTCTGTCTCTTTTGGCAGCAGCCTTTGAATGGGCCTGCGCTCGTGACCAGCTGGTGGAGGACAGCTCTGTCTCTGGAGCCCGACAGTGGTGGACCACCGGAGCCCCAGGCTGCAGAACCTCACGCCATGCAGAGTCACACTGGTGTCAGGACCACCTCCAACATTCCTATGGCTCCACAGCGTAAATGGTTTCCATAACGTTTCAGAGCTTCTTGGTTGCGTTCAAATGTTTAGGAGAGAAGCTCCTGTTTAACCCAGCAGAGCAGATCTTGATACTATTCATGTCTCTCAGCAGGTGGTAAGAGGCCAATGAGGCAGTGAATGAGACTCTTTCATGGTGTTGAGATGCTGGATGTTATGTTATTGTTGAGCCCATTGATTTATTGTAGGGGAAGCAGAGAAATACAATGATTTCTGCTGTGTTCAGGGTTTATTGCAATGTCTGAAGGGTGGATGCTTAAGGATGATTGCTCAGCAGCTCATCTTCTGTGGTCAATGATCAGCGTGGCGCCTGGTTCACACATGCTCTGGAATCCTGGACATGTCAGGACTTTAAGCAGCGGCAAAGGAACCTCTGGGTTCTGCTGCGCCATCGATGTGTGCAGTCAGTTTCTTTGTTGATGACTCCTATTGTATCATGCAGGTCAACACGAGCTCTACACCCAGTTACTTACAGCCACACACCAGGAAGCATGGGGCGCTAGGTGCTATAGGTCAACCAGCACTTATACAGCTTCTACCAGCTCCACATTCAGGATCTGTTGGTGGCACATTGTCCAACAACAGCATCTACGTTTTATTCAGCTCTAAAAACCATTAAAATAAATAAGGATTTGTAAATTCTGATTCATTTTCTACCAGCCTGTTTTATTCTTTCCCCTTATTGTTTTTCCAAACTGCAGATGTTGGAGCTGTGATCCAGGTGTGAGCTCCACCTCCGAGTGTGGGTGCCAGACTTCCCAATAAGGCCGGTGCGCTGCTCATTGACACCACAGCCCTTCCTGGGAGGCGCCTGCTCTGTTATTGTAAGTGATGCATTAGGGGAAATTCTGGATTAATGAAAATGTAAATATTTGGATCATTTCTGAAGTGAGGTGGTAGCTGGAATAAACATGATCCTTGTGTTAAAACCTTTTAGTAGAAGGCTTGTGATGAGACCGCGCTGCTGACGCTGGGAATGCATCCTGTGATGGATGGATCATTTCACTCTACACATGTCACCTATGCGTTAAACCACATGACAGCGAAGGGAACACAGGTCTGCTGCTGGGTCAGTCCTCGCTTGGTTTGAGGTGGAGGGTAACGTTAGTCCATAAACTATGATGGAACAGTGTAGTCTGGTGCTGTGAGATAATAAATGTGTAGGTTTACTGCTCACTTGGTAAAGCACAGATTAATACTTGATTTCATTGAGCGACTCTGACAAATCTGTGGTTTCAACCTTTCACCAATTTTCACCTAACAAACAAACTCAAATGTTGAAGTTCAAATATAGTGAAACAAATGAGCATTAATCAAGCAGATGTAAGCCTGAACATGGCTGTAAGAGTTATATTTGGTAGCTGCTCATTGAAACACCTTGAGGTCAAGAGAGGTGACGCTACAGAAGTAAAAGAAGCAGCAACAGGGACCGAATGCAAAGCAACATGTCACATATACATTCAGCTGAAGAGGCCGTGATGTACATTATATGAACTGCTGTCTAGAGGTGGGCGGTACTGCAAGCTTTGGAGCCGATCCGATACCAAGTAAATACTGGACCAGTATCACCCATATCAATACTGATACTTTTTAACAATTAATGCATTATCAAATATAAATACATTTTCATGACTTTCAGGTGTTTTGCTTTAAATTGTACTCATTTAATAAAGCCCAGACAAAGTTCAATAAATGTTAAAATATGATATTTGACAGTAACTATAAATATATAATATAAATTGGTGGAGTTGCCACTGTATTTAACAGCCTCTTTTCATATTGTACAGGTTGCTTGTTTCTTTTTTGGCTTAAAAGTAGGACCACACGCTGCTCCTCTTTCTGGCGTCCATCCTTCTGCTGCGTCTGTGACCTCTGGCTGTTTTTTTTGTTCTGGCCGGAGTCGCTGAGTCACGTGAGATCACAAAGCGGGGGAGGGGGCTCTGCTTCGCTCTGGCATACAGACGCAGG
>NC_040898.2:3961575-3984075 GCF_900634795.4 Betta splendens
ACTGTAACCTACAGTACTATAGCTAGAACTAACGCCAACCTGACCGATGTTACCTGAGTTACAACACGCAACTAGCAAGACTCTATCATTAGCTTTAGATAACATCGATACGAGTGAAGAATATTAGCCACAGCGTCACATTGCTAACTTTGTTTTACTCTCAAAGGCCACTGCTAACGCTAAGCTGAGAAACAAATGCAGGCTGATATTTGCATGCTTATCAGTTGTTACTAATAGCGGTACATGTGTATTCTTATGTATTTACCTTTGCTTTCTCGGAAAATCGTTTGCACCAATATGAAGTCCAACGGCAGGGATGAATGAATAAAATTTCTCAAGGCAGTGGACGTTTATCTGCTCTTTGATTTTATCTCTTCAGATTTTTAATTATAGTAATATAAAACATTATAACTTACTATAACTTTTTTTATCGTGGCCACTTTTAGCCAATTGACTTTCATTCAAACCACATTTTTTAACTCTTTGTTATTTACACAGGTAAGCAGAGGCAGTTGTACAGACAGGGATCAGACAATCGGCACTCTATCTCCAAGCAGCGGTTAAAACACAAGGCAGAGTCCAAACACCAGAACCATGAACATAGGTGCTGACCAAACAATCTGGCAGAGATTGATTACTAAGTAGATGCAGCTGGAAAGACGTGACTGAACATAAAGCTAGACAGAACAACACAGACAGGAACTGAAACAGGAAATAGTCAAAATAAAACAGGAAACCAGACTAAGACAGGGCTAAGACACAGGTTCTGTGACAGCTGCAACAGAGGAAGGGTCTGTCATTTGTCTTTGACTTCACGAAAACTGCCATGGTTGTATCCTACTGTACACAAAGCGTGCTTCTTTTGAGCACAAAGCATAAGCAACCAGAACTCTGCAAAGAGATAAAGAGGAAGTCCGAAGCACTCGTGCACTACAATATGTGCAAAGGGAGTGTGGATAACCTAGACAAGGTTGTTGGTACCTAAACTTGTCAATGGAGAACCAGCCACTGGTGCTTACAATTGCCTGAATGTCTCTGCATACAATGCCTTTGTCCTGTGAAAATCAACCCATCCAGATTGGAAATCCCCTAAATACTATCACCCAGCAAAAGAGAGAGTTGCTCTGCCTGTTCATCACAGGTTGCAGCTACCACTTCCTCCCAGCTGATGGAAAACTAATTGCTGCTGCTGTTTAGAGCCAAACATTAGTAGAGGACAGCCAAGGCTCTTGTAGTGATGCCTATATGGACAAGTGCAGACCAGTTAGCAGCACTATGCCCATTGGTCACCATTAAAGTAGAAATTAGGTGTCTGCTCGACACAGGAACAATGGTTTCAACCATGACAGAAAGATTCTTCCCTGAGAACTTTCAGAAGATTTTGCATTTCTGTCATTGGTTGCGATTGAGAGCTGCTAATGGGCTTCAAATCCCTTCCATTGTGTACATGGAAGGCGATTTTGAGGTTTTGTGTCGAGTACTTCCATACGTCAGGACAGACCTCACTAAGGTTTGGGGTAAAAGACTGATTTGCATACTGTGAGGAACAACAGTGGTGGCTGCAACTTGCTCAGCACAGCTTGGGGCCGCCGGTTCATCTCAGGGTGAGCCCTTGACTGGTGAGAATAGCCTGGCAGAAGGGTTGTTAGTCTCCTGCTCTGGTTCGTGTGGTGATGGGAACAGCTTACATTCCAGTCGTGAACATAGACGTGTCTTTAGTTGCGTTGCATCCCTCTGTCTCTCTGGGTTGCCTAATACAGACTCAAGTGATAGGGTTGCCCGCTGGCATTAGTGAGAGTGGTGGCCAGCTGAAGTCCACCATAGCTGCCCTACTGTCAGCTCCCAGCTGGGAGGTGTTAGTTCAGTTCAGGAGCGGTTAAAGAGGAAAATCTGTCTGTACTCACCGATGCAGAACAGGAGAGGGTTAGGGCACTGCTGTCAAAATACAAAGCTGTGTTTTCTGCTGGTGAGAGTGACCTCGTAGTCCCACATATAGGTGAATCCCTCCTTCAGATTACGATTTAGTGAAATACACCACATCACATAAATCAGGTCATTAGGGAGAGCAGCATGACATATGCTTTCCCGATTGTTTTGGTCCACAAGACAGATGGCAGTCTTCGCCTCTGTGTGGACTACAGATAACTAAACTGTAAAACTAGAAGAGATGCCTTCCCTCTTCCTAGAATTGAGGAGTCCATGGATGCCCTTTAATAAGAATAAGAAAACCTTTAATAGTCCCACAGTGAGGAAACTGCGTCACACAACAGCACAATACAGAGAAGAAAAAAAAATACAGCAGCAAAAATTAAGGTAGAGTGAGTATTGGACTTTTGATGACCCTGTCCAGTCTCTTCCTGTCCCTCACCGTGATGATGCTGTTCCAGCAGACCACACGTACAGGATGGCTGATGCCACCACAGAGTCATAAAACCACCGGAACAGAAAGGTAATTGCATCTGCCCCCAACTTGTGATTTATTATATCATCACAGTGCATAAGTCAGCGGGTGAGTCTCCACACTTTCTCGTGTTCGGTCGAGAACCACAGCTGCCTGTTGACTTCCTGTTAGGTCATCCACCTGAACCAGCAAATGGTGCAGTCTGTGGTTGGGTGGCTGAGCACTGCAGACAACTTCAGGTGGCCTACGAGAGTGCCAGGGACTGTATGAAGAAAGCACCGGGCAATGTCAAAACTAGCTGTGGGCTACTTACTTTCCCCTTTTTTCAGCTGCCGAAACCAAGCATATCAATCATGCAAACAATAGGCACAGAATAAATAAATACGGAAGTACTTTAGGCTGACACATTCATAGCTAAATAATTGCTGTACTGTGGTTTACCTGTGAAATTAAAATTAATGCTAATAATAGTGTTAAGGTATGTGCACACACTCATACAAACATACATATACAAATATCATAAACATACACATATGCATTGTTATAAATAATCTCATAATAGTTAATAATAGTCATGACATACAACACCACAACTACCATATTCACACATTATTGATATTGGTAGTGATCAGTATCACTTACAGTTGGGTTTAGAAAGCCTGTTTATCAGCGCAGGTGTTGAGTGTCCTACAACAGGGTGAGTAAAGCTGTAGCTTAACATTGTTCACCCAAAGGTTGAGGCAGACGTAGGTGCATGAACAATGCCACTTGTGGAAGCGAGGGTGATGGAGGAGCTCTGCCACTACGCCCATCCAACGAGCAGAGGAAAGAATCCTAGCACCCAGGGAGCCCACACACCTTCAGTTCCAGGAGGGCAGGTGTTGCGACCCAAGCCGCCCACACAGAGCCCCCCAGGCAGAGCTGCAGCAGCCACAGAGACAGCACCCGAGGTCAGAGTGGGCCACCGGGGGTCAACGCTGTCCGCCCAATGAGAACCAGGGGCAAACCCCCCCACTGAATGTCAGTATTGGGGTTGTGTGCTTACTATAATAAGTGGGCAGTCAAAAGTACTGTAAATAAACCATAACTACACAAAAAACGGGGTTTCAATAATTGATATAATTTTTTAATCTTACCTTACTTGAATTGTACTACTAGTGAATGAGTAACTGTACTTTACTGGAGTACCTTTTATGTAATAATAAAATCTGTCACATTTCACATGTAAATATGTTACAGAACTGTTTTCTCCATTACATATTATATCATTATTAATACTGCATATATAATTAACCTCTTACAGTAGAAGTTCACAATAAAAATGTACCTGACTCATGTAGTCAGTGTGGTGCAACAGAAGGATGGAAAAGTTTTCCAAAATGGTTCCAAAATCTCCTTAGATCAAAGCCTATTGTCTTCAGCTACGCATTGTAATTAGTATTAACAGAAGAAAAGTGGTTTTCTGGACTTCCTGCATGTAATTTAACTCTCTGTCAATGTGCAACAGAATACAAACAGAATATTAGCTAAACGTCTGGGCTTCATTTGGACTGACATTCATGTGTTTGGGTGCCTGTACAAGAGTGTGTAAACTGCAATTTAGAGTAAAGACAAAGATGCTAATAAAGCAACCTACAGCTTACAGATTATTATATATACCAGACTCCTGTCAAAGTGAATCCAGTCTATTAGATATTTCATATTTAAGACGTCTGTAGGCTCGACAGCACCGTTTCTTGTCTTTAGGCTTAAAGCGGTGCATAAAACTCAGCAGCTTGTAATTAAACAGGAGGAAGAGGAAATGATGGTTAGTGGTGAGAACAAACATCCCACACATGCCTTTACCACTGTATATTAACAGTCTTTCAACACACTCCCGTCACACTTTTTGTGATATTTAAGTCATTTATGTGTAGTGGTTTTCAATGAGGTTAAATGTTTGTTTTCGTCTCGGTTGTGCTCTGTTGTATTTGAGCACACATGTATCCATGTTTGTCCTTTTTGTCTTTTTTTAAAGTGTTTTTTCTACACATTTACATTTATGGGACAGATAAAGAAGTGAAGTGAATCATGGACTTCAGGTACTTTCTTAAATGAGTCTAGTGTTGCTTTTTATAGATGTCTCATGTTCCTTACCACTTCCTGCGGTTAAAGGTGGAGCGACATGTAAATGTCAGTTGAGACCTTTGTGTGTATTCTTTCTGTAATGTTCTATTATAACACATAAGGGATGAGCTGGGGGGCAAATGATGATTTCTGGTTTGACACCAGGGTTTCAAAGTTTGTAAAAATGTTCCCAACACAGCAGGTTTCAATCTTACAGGTGACTTATTCTTATTGCCATAAGGCAGGCACTACATTATTTTTTTCCAGACATTCCAAAACACACCAAAAGTGATCATCACCTGCACCACACCTGCACCACACCCAGAAACATCTGGCCAGACTTGCATAAAGACCCACAAATGTTATCCCCTGTCCTGCGCTGAATACTTCTTTTCACATTTGACGGCCACATTGTTCCTGTGATTAAATACTGTGTTGAGCAGTCGAGGTATTGTTACAATTTAGTTATTGTTGAACGTAAGCTCCAATCCAGGTGGTCAAAGGAACATGACTCCAGGCCTGCAGGGGAAACACTTTCTGTGGCACCACCCACCTGCACTGAACACCTTTTCTGACTGAACTTGTGCCTTAGCTGCACCAAAAATCTTCCCTTATGAGGCATTCAAGGAAATTCTAATAAGCATTTGAAAAGTAATATTATCTTACAGTACATTAAGACCAAAAAGGAATGTAGCTGTATTACGTTATTTATTATTACGTTGTATAATGTTATTCAGAAAACTATTAAATGTCTAGTTGCGTGTGTGAATTTTATGTTTGTGAACTGTGATGTTAGGGATTGAAGCTTACATGCTGTACATAACTGCCATATAAAAAAAACACTTTTATGTAAAAGTGTAACAGCTGTGTGCAGTTGCTTGCTGTCACCGCTGGGGGGCGTCGGTCAACGTTCTGTCATCCAGCAGCTGCAGCAGCACCGTGAGACTGCAAAGTGCACTCAGCGCGAAACTCTGCGTCCACGCTCCAGCTGCGGAGCAGCAGCACCTCGCTGCTCATATTCCTACATGTTAGCGGCACGTGAACGCAGCCCTTTACAACATCTGGATCTCGCTGTTGCCAGTGAAGCTGTGCGGCGAGGAGAGCTTCTAACTTGGCCAGTGGAGCCGTCTTCAGCCATACGATCCGAACTCAGCTCGAAGGTAAGCAGGGAAACACAGCGGGTCACACCGAGCCTCGTCGCCTCTGCTGCCCGCCGGTCGCGTGCTCGTGCGGCGGCGGCGCCGAGCTGATTCTTGTTCCAGCAGCGCTGCAGCACGCGGGGGTCTCTGGGTGGGGTCTCCCACAGGCACACACCGGGGGGGAACCCACGGTGGATGCGGGCTTGGATTTACACTTGAACACATCTGGATTGAACTTTTCGAATGAAAATGTCACGTTTCTTCTGCTTTCGGTCGGTTTGTCATTTCAGGAGGCATTTTTAAGGCGCGAGAACAGGTGCGTGCGCGCGCGCGCGTGTCCCAAAGTGAAAGAGAAAAGCGCCATAGTCAAATGAAATGTGTTTCACATTATTAAACACTTGCAAGAAGGTTTACAAAGAGTAAGATCCCAGCATTTGCTCCACATACAGCAGACTATATATATTCGCGCGCACGCACGCGCACACGTTGTGAGAGTGATAAATGAATGCAGGCTCTGCTGCAGTTGAGATGAAGGCACCCTTTCTGTCGGCGGCTGAGCCAAGGAACCCCACAGAGACAATTAAACTAGTGGCTCGTGTCATCAAGGACTTGTTCTGGCTTCCTGTTTGGAAAGATAGTAGGAAGCAGACTTTTGAGCCAGATGGCAGGAAGACGCACGCACGCACGCACGCACGAGCTCGTGCAGCACTCACACCTGCAACAGCCGTTCAAGGGTTCCACTGAGGGGGACGGATTAGTGGCCGCGGACTGAACTCTTGAACCGGAGTACTTAGAAAAAAGCTGTGGGGAAAAGGACTGAGTGAAGCTGTGTAGCACTGTGTTGTAGGAAGTCAAATAAATGTTGTAATTTAACTGCTTTACTTTAGTTCTCATTCCATTCTTTTATTTCATTCATAGAGCATAATGTTACAGGGTAATGTTTCAATGACACACTTGTAGTTTATTCCAGACACACCCACAGCTCGAAACAGGAAGTCGACAGCATCCTGGAAGATGTGTCATCTGGCCTGAGCTGTCACTTTGTGTATGTGAGCGTAAACACGCTCCAGGACACTTTGCAGGTGTGTGTGTGTGTGTGTGTGTGTGTGTGTGTTGTTTATCTGTGACTCTCGCCTGATTCTGCTATCTATGTCTTTCTCGCCCGACGCACCGAGGTTCCTGCGTGAAGCAGGTTGGAACACGCTGGAGAGAAGAGCAGCGTTGAGAACGGCAGGTTTAATTCTGGGCACCTTCGTGTTTATACGAAGCCCTCTGTCGAGTGAATCAGGGCGGAAAACTGGTTTGGTTTTACGGACGCCCTCCAGCAGTTTTCACAATGCGTTTGCCAAGACACAGTAGTAGTAGTAGTTGCACAGTAGTACTGTGTTTTATTCTTCTGTTTAGTGTAAATGCACGCAAATATGCAACAGAATAAATGAGGGTGAGTGTAGTAGGATGATAGATCAAGTCAAGAAGTTTCACTTATCTGGATATCTTACTCCTAAATTCAACCAGGATATCTGTAAAATCCCAGCTTAATCTCTTATCTTGGTTTCGTGCAATAACCCTCTGGTTTTAAGAGAGAACGAGAGAGAGAGTGGATTAGAAGAATCCTCTTCTAGATCACTTGCATCCACATATTAATCACTCATACCATCACCTAAGCATGAGATTGGTCCAGGTTGCCCTGACATCACACTTCCTGGTTTTTCCTCTGCTGTTCATGGTGCCAGTTTGTGGTTTTCCAATTTGCCCGTCAGCTCGTTTTGTCTCATGTTAATTTGCCTCCCTAATGAAAGTTAGTTAATTTGCCCGTCTTGTTTGTTCATGTCTGCCTTACTTATACTTGTTAGTTCTACCTGCCTCTTTTTATGTTGCTGGCATTTCTGTCTTTATCTGCTTCAGTGATTTTGAGTCTGTAATATTTGTTTTCTGCTTAGCAGTTTTTGTTGTTTGGACGTCCTCATTGTTGGTTTGGTTTGCATCATTTGTGTTTCTAGTTTCTTGTTTTCTGTTCTTAAAGTGAATTGTCAATTTTTCAAATTAAATGAACAAAATGAATATTGAATGGACAAATGCATTTGCATTTGAATTTTGAGTCTGATAAACTTCCACCCAATTGAACATAGTCCATGTTTCAGTATATATTTACGTTTAATTATTTATATGTTTTTGTACAGTACTGCTTATGCACTTTTGGCATTCACAGTGGACATCAAGGCTATAAAGGCTATAAATGAACACAGTGTGGACAGAACAGCTTTTTGAAAAGAGAAACAGAATAAGTAACAAAGTGCCTGTCAGAAAGGAATTTTGATCTGGCGATTCCAGTATGTGGTGCATACTGGTTTCCAAAGTCTTTGTGGGTGTACATTAGATGACGATGCTGCTCCAAGGCCAGATGTCTCCTGAGGGTCTGAGAAGATCCTGAACAACTCCTCTCTGTCTCCTTGCAACCACTATTATGACCTCCTAGTTTTCCTCGAAATATTCTTTTGGAAGCTGGTTCCCTCTCTCTTTCCACTCTCTTACCCTAATGCGGCATCTGTGGGCAATTACCATTACATTTCATACAAGCGCAGCCAACAGAGGAAGCAGTTGTGTCAGAGCTCGCCGCATGGGCTTGTTGGCAGAGGGCTGGTGGGAGGGACGGCTGGTCGTCTAGGAGGCCCATTCATGTCTCCAGGCGAGACCATACTAGACTGGAAACGTATTGTGATGGTGGCCTTCCTGTCCCTGCACAGTTAACACAAAGCAGCTCCACATGAGGGTCGGCTGAGCCGTTCTCTTTGTCTCCCATAATCAGCGCTGCAGTATTTTCAGATGTGTTGCCTTTTATTGTCTTATTTCAGACTCTGAGAACTGTCTCTCTCTTTGACCTTATACTGTATTTTAATGCAACACTAGATATTAGGTGTACAGTATGATATGACAGTATTAATTTTTAATAGTGAGGGGGTGACAGCACTCGCAGGTTTCCTAAAGTCCATCACCAGCTCCTTAGTTTTACTGATGATCAGTTGGAGGCGGTTCTGTCCACACCAGTCCACAAAGCTGTCCACCACTCCCTGATACTCTGTGACATCACCACAAGGGATACGTCCTACAATAGCAGAGTCATCAGAGAACTTCTGTAGGTGACAGGACTCTGAGTTGTACCTGAAGTCTGGAGTGCACAGGGTGAAGAGGAAGGAGACAGGACTGTCCCCTGTGGAGCTCCTGTGCTGCAGAGCACGGTGTCAGACACACAGTTCTGCAGGCGGACGTCCTGGGGGCGGTTGGTGAGGTGGTCCATGATCCATGAGATCAGGGGGGCTCCACCTGCATGTCCTTCAGTTTCTCTCCCAGCAGCGCAGGCTGGATGGTGTTAAATGCACTGGAGAAATCAAGAGGCACCAGGCTTGTCCAGGTGGTTGGAGCAGATGTATGATGGCGTCATCCACTCCTAGTTATGGTTGATATGCAAACTGGAGGGGGTCGTTAGTTATCAGACCCTTGTTAATTTCCCTCATTGATAGTCATTTAGTGTGTTTGGATCCTCACCCTGTTAGTTCGTCTGGCCGTCGTCTCAATAGAGAGAGGGGCCATCGTAATTAGTTCGCTTGTCAGCTGTGAGTGTGAGTTTGTAACAGTCCTGGCAGTTACTAAAGAGGTAAATGGATGCAGATGTCAGACACAGCAGGCGCACTTGAACTGTAACATGATGTAACAAACTGGAACCTTTGCATTGTTACAAACACTGAGGCACATGCACAGTAAGTCCTCATTTTTTTTACTGTGCGGAAAGTCCCACATAAACGATTCATCACCGTATTTCACCACGTGCTCAAGCGTACGTCACACTGTGCTTCTGTGGACATAGAAACGCAGACAAAGGCGACATGAGGCTACTGTAAAACTTAATATGTTTAAAATATGCAGCAGTAATAATCCCACATACAGCAGAATGGATAAAATATATAATGTTGCATATATTTAGTGGCGTTCCCTTCAGGTTTTACACCTTGCAGAGCTCTCACCGCTTTTCATTCGACTCGTCTTCCGGTGCAGACTGCGTCGTCAGAACGTGTGGGTGTGAAGTGGAGAGCGCTGGGTCGGGTTGAAACATTTGTCAGACTTGGTGCCTTTTCCGCTTGTGAATTATAAAAGCAGCCACATGTCAGTCTACAGTAAGAAACAGGTTGAGAAGCAGATGGAAAGATCACATTCATGAGGGTGTAAAACATTAAAGACCTGACTGTGACATTAAGTAAAACACAACGGTGTGCGTTAAGCAGTATAACATAACACCTCCTTTCTTTTACAGTCAGTCTTTGGAGGTGTCATGCTTTGCAGTGGAATGGCTGCTTCCTGTTCTCTGCGCGTGGGTTTGTGCTCAGACTAAGTGGACGGGACGCGTGCCAGCCCCTCGGCGCAGTGTTGGGACTTGAGGCGTAGCAGCACAGAGGCAGATTGACTAATGAATGGCTCACTGCTGCAGAGTCTGTGGCCGTGAGATGAAAAGGCTGAAACCCCACAACAACCAGAGCAGTGTTTAGTCTGATGGCTACAACGCATTAATGTGTCAGTGGGCTTGGAGAATAATTACAAGCATCAAGGACTGCACATATTGGTGGCATGTTGACTGATATCTGGGCCATTTATTGCTGCTTCCTCATCTCATCCACAACTGAGGCAAATAAAAATGCTTCAGATCATTAGCATATGGCTGCAGGTCACATACTGTAGATGCCACTATAGAGTCGCAGAATACTCAGCAATTGGGAAAAAGATATTTCCAGCAAATCACAAGTGACTTCATGTTTTGTGTTTTGATGTCTTTTCTGTTCATTAATCATTATTTTTAATTTTAGGGACAATCCCTGTAACAGTTGAGCTCCTGCTGCTGCTGCTGCTGTTGTGGCAGATGTTCAAGTGTTGTTCTTTTATTATATTGTTAGACTACAGAACCATCCATCTGATTTGACGAATAATCTTCACAGCAATCAAATTTACTATATTGTACAACAAAACTCAACCATTAAAATGTATGCGCTTTGACAGTGCTGCACTTTCTTTAACTGCCCTTCACTTCATCTGCTTTGATTAAATATGAGACACATCATCCTGACATTGACACTCAATGTCGACATTGACATCTCCACTTTATTTCTGACCAGACTGTGGTTGAGTTGAGCCTCTGTGACCGGACAGAAGAGTGATGTTATGTGGTTTACTGCACAGGGATTACTGTCCTAATCTGCTTTTCATGAAAACACAAATGTAGAAAAAATAGCAAGTACCATGATCGGAGCATAACAAATGGTGGATAGTGGAAACAAGATCACAAGACAGAAGCATGGGGCGTCTCTTTCGTGGCCATATGGATTATTACATAAATGAGACAGGAACGAGCGCTATCAAATGAATGTGAGCGTGGTGTGTGTTTGTGTTGTATTTTCCTACCAAAGTGAGGACATTTGACCGGTCCTAACTTCTTTGAAGGCCTGTTTGAGGGTGTGTGTGTGTGTGTGTGTCTGTGTGTGTGTTGTATTTTCCATAGTGAGGACATTTGACTGGTCCTCATTTCTTTGAAGGCCTGTTTGAGGGTGTATGTGTGTGTGTGTGTGTGTGTGTGTGTGTTGTATTTTCCATAGTGAGGACATTTGACTGGTCCTCATTTCTTTGAAGGCCTGTTTGAGGGTGTATGTGTGTGTGTGTGTGTGTGTGTGTGTGTGTGTGTGTGTGTGTGTGTGTTTGTGTGTGTGTGTTTGTGTTGCTGGTTTGTTTTTACCGGTGTGTGCATCTTTGCATATGTTTGTTCAACGTTGTAAACAAACATCAGAGAATGACTGAAGCCCAACACTGCGTGTATCCCAGAATAAGCGGAGGATGTGGTCGTGGATTCTTTCGGTGGAGGTTTCTATTTGGAGGTGTGTGTTTATCCTGTGTGACCTTAAAGGAACGCACTGGCTTCCACATGTGACCACAGAGAGAACAAAACGCCAAGGAAATCAAACTCAACACTGTGGAGTCGTCTTTAGTTTTACATTTTAATTAATTTTCATGTTTTTAACTCAACATTTCTGTGTCCTATGTCTATGATTTTATCTCAGCCTTCAACTTTCTTTATTCATACAGAAATGTTATTAGCCATAGGAGGCTGCACTTAGGTACAACTTGTATGAACCACAGCAAATATCTAAACACTAACATACTTTACATACAATGTTTACCTCAACATCTTGCTATAATGCAAATGTAGTAGTGTAGTAGTGACTGTAGTAACGTTTAAGGTATTGGACTGAAACTTTGCTTTAAAGTTTTTTTCAGCTCTGGACCCATCCAATAAAAGCACGTGAGTCAAGTAAAGGCTGGAGCGTGTGGATGAGAGGGTGTGTGTACATCTTGTATTAGATGTAAACCTACATGTAAAAGTCAGGGTTGCAATTTCCAGCAATGCAACTAAACATTTCTAAGTATGATTCAAACATTAAAAAAAAAATCTAATTATTGGAGGAATGCTTCATTATTTTTGTTGATAAAAATCAGTCAGTGAAATCAATCCACCCAACAATGATCCATTCAACACTGGAAATTAATTTTAAAACTGAATGCAAACATTTAAAAATAATTTCCAGTAATTTTATGTAAGTAAGTAAGCTTTAATATTTAGGATTTAAAAAGCAGTTTGGCCCCAAATATTTAGAAAGATCTCTACTTTGGGAAACTGATTTGTTCCAGTATACCAACAGACACAGATGCCTACCAAGCTATGAATTTAAATTAGATCAAATTAAATGATTATTACTATTACATTTACTGTTTGCCTATTTAAATAAAGAGCTTGCTTAATGTGGGATTTGTTGGGTTTTAGTTGTGGGGTCTTAAACCTTGGAAAGTGCCTTGAGATAACTTAGTATTGTAGATTGGTGCTATATATGTAAATACAACTGTTTGTTTGAAATCACACTCCATCTGCACATCAAGACGTCCCCCAGCTGCTTATTTTCACAGTCTTTTAGCTCATTAGATCTGGTTTTGGCCAAACATCTGAATATTGGCTCCAGAATCAGGTTCGATAAAAGAGACTGTTGCTCAGCTGATGGTTTCATGGCAGGAAAACGCAGCCTGTGGGTTCTTTGGCTTCCATGAATCAGAGTGATTCCCAGCTGAGACCTGCAGCCGCTCGTTGTTGGGGTCCAGTCTTTGCATCACTCCACGGCCTGTGTTTAGTCACAGTTCCTCTGCTCGTGCTCAGTGATGCTCCGTCTTCCCATGCAGTCACTAGACTGGAGGAATAATGATGCTTCCTCACACTGAAGCGATGCTTTTCAAGTCAAAAAGTTCAATTTAAAAGCTAGAATAACACCTGTAATAAGTTGCTTTGATGTATTCTTGCTTATTGCAAAAAATAAAAGACGTGAATGAAGCGAACACATTATGCTTTTGTTATTCAAGCATATTTGCATTTTGCATATTAAACTTCAGTATATTGATGTAATGGTTTGACTGCCATTGGAAAGCGGAAGACATGCTTAAATTACGAATCACTTATCACTTTGATGTCACTTTATTACAACGGATCATCACCAAGTACATTTATATAACATTTTAGACAGTTTTCATATCAATTTTACCCTCTGTAATAAAAATACTATACACTATAACCATTCACCTCCAAATGCCTACAGTTGAGCAGAAACCACTAAACAAGCAAACAACAGGATGAACTGATGCTGTTCTGTGGTTTTTCCTCTGTTTAGCTCAGTCGTTCCATTTGTCACATACTTGTTTGTGTTGATGGAGTTTAAATGTGAGTGGCCTGCAAGTCTTTGATGTAATTTGGCACCATTTTGTGGAGAACCCAGGCAGGTGGCCTCCAATTATAATGAATATTGTAACTCCCCTTAAACCTATAAATAACCTGAACCTAATCTACAGAAGGGTCTGTTACTATTGCTAATGATGAAGCGGGTCAATTGTGGTTCTCTGTGTTGTCCAGCTGGCAGGCGTAGGGGGGGGCAGCTAGCATGGATGATCCAGGGAGCCGGATCAGCAGCCAGCAGACCAACAAGCCCCCGTGGCTCCAAGTGGACATTCCCAGCATCCAGCTGACGCCAGACCACACACCGACGCTCACTCAGGTATGTCGATCTCCTACAAAAGGCTACATCCGATTGTGCAGAGAACGGATGCGTCATGTGTCGGTACGTGTTTGCGTGTGCGGTGTGTTGCAGCCGGTAAAGCGTCTGCGCAGCGTCAGCGTGCCAGGGGAGAACCCTCAGACCTGCGCCGCTGCTGTGGACACGTCCAACAACTACCTCAGACCTCCTGCAGAGAGACTGCCCTCCTTCACACAGTCCATCAAGAGGTCACACACACACACACACACACACACACACACACACACACACACACACACACACACACACACACACACACACACACACAAGCATTTTGAATGAAAAGGTCCCTTCTTTTCTAATTACTGTGACCGCTGCATGTTCTCAAACTTCCTCTCCATTCAACCGTCTGAACTAATTAAATTTCAATCTTTTCTATTTCTAGTTCAACACAACTTAATCCTGTGTGTTCTTCTCTCTTCTGCTCCCTCTTCTTTGACCTTGACGATTCCCATACATTAACCCTTGCTTCTCCACACTGCCCACCTGTCCTCTCTGTGTGACGATGTAAAGTGAGAAACGGGTGCGCTTCCAGCGCGTCAACACTGTGCCCCCAAAGGGCCAGAGGGCTCCCAGGAGGGTGTCGACCGCTCGAAGGAGGTCCTGCATCTCCAAAATACACAACCAGCGGCGCTCGTCTATTCCCAGACAGATCATCAGGTACAGGAGTGGCGAAGCAGAGAGGGAGATAATGGCACCTGGCTAAGGCTCCTTTAATTCCCACTGTGCCTGTTCTCCGGGTATCTGGGTTCCCACATCCAAATACAGTACATGCAGTCAGGTTAACAGGAAATTATACATTTCCTGTACAGTAGGTGTGAGTCTGTCATCCTAAAATGTGTAGCAGTGCGTCAGGTAGGACACCACAACACGGCTTCAGGCAGACAGCGCTTCAACATTTCTAGGCTGCAGCACAGTGTGTGCGTCACGCAGCACTTGGGCCACATACTGTAAATGGTTGATCCCTGAAGTGAAGACTAAAACCCAGACATTATCTTCAGAAGAATTAACATGTGAAGGTTTATAATCAGTATTAGTTTGAGAGGAAGAAACAGAATTAGCTTGTTGTTTGTGCGGTAATTCATTCGACAGGGTGACTTATGGAGGTTAAATGAGGTTGCTCTCCTTCAAAGGAAGTTCCTGCATGAGGGGTAAACTATTTACTCTTCATGCAACATGTTTGTCCTTGTGGGATTTGCTGCACGTGCTCAGCCTGCAGCGTAACTGGGAGATGGTGCAACAGGAAACCTGTGTGTAGACACACTGTCTGACACGCACAGTTGTCTGAACTGACCAATGACACTTCTTTTAACTAGTGCGGCGCTACATATCTGAATAAATAAGGAGAAGCGGAGCTCTGTGGTGTTCTGGATGCGTGTGTCATGTTCAGGCATGTCCCAGTTCCCTTCCTGGTTCCCTCCTCTTTCCTGATGCACACCGTGTCCAGTCTCTCCAGGCGCTGGTACAGAATGTTAGAAGAGGAACCTCAGGGAGAGCTGTTTGGTGTATCAAGGACTCCACAGCCACAACTACGCATGGAGTCATAGAGTAGAAACCTCTGTTCTACGCTGTGAAGCTCACACTGGGCTGAGTGGCTGAAAGCTTGACAAGGACATGTTTTGTGGATGTATTTATTGATTTGTATCAGCCTGAGGAGGTCAACACCAGATTCCCTCTAACCTTTGATTAACCAGGAGATCATCACATTGTGGGTCTGAGGAGATCATCCTGTCTTTGCGTAACGACTGGCCCGGACCTGAGGAAATCCCCTCAGTGGACACTGTATGTGGGATCTGCAGGGGATGAGTCAGGGTGCGATAACGGTCAGGGGGTGAGTGGGGACAGGGATGGTTAGTGATGCTTAATGGAATAATGTCATTATTTTTGTTTTCTATTTGATCTCCAGTAGTATTTGTATTATTATTAGTAGTATTTTGCCCTTGGCTGCTTTTTAGCTGCTGTGTAAGCCTGTAATTCCAGTGCAGGATGTTCCTGCCTTATTGGACCTGGAGGATGTGTAAGTCGCTCCACAAGTCTATTTCATTTATGGGACCACAGACAAACAGGTTCACTTACCTGAGGTTGTGTCATCTGGCCTTGAACTAGATTCAGAATCGCAGTGTAGCTCCTCTCACCTTTGCCTGAGTCACATTCTCTGACTTCTAAACGCTCTGCACTTCCTGTTTGCACCTCTGCTTCCCGTTTCCTCCTGAGCCCCAGGTGTTCACATACCTGGCTCTCCTGCTCAGGGAGGCCCAGTGTTCTGTTTCTAAAAACCTGTCCTCATGCTCCAACATTCCTCCTGTGGAGGGACGACAACCATAGCTGTCCCACCCACTCTCTGCCCCTGAGCCTTTAAAGTGTTTATTACAGACTCTGCTCAGTCTCCAGTTTGTCCTCCTTTACAAACACACACAACCAAATCACGTCACAGAGTTCTGACTAACCTTTAACTGTTTTGTCTGCAGGGGCACCGCCGACTGGTTTGGGGTGAGCAAGGACAGCGACACCACCCAGCGATGGAGGCGGAAGAGCCTGCAGCACTGCCGCCATCTGTACGGTGGTCTCAAGGCCCAGGTGATGAGGGAGATGGAGCTGCACAGCCAGGACAACCTCTCGCTGGCCAGCACTGAGACCCCTCCTCCCCTTTACCTCCCACCCCACCACCCCAGTCACCACTGCTATGGCATGCAGCGGGTAGGCCAGCAACGGAGGGGGTAGATGCATGATGGAGGAAGGGGGGCGGCTATTCACCTGGTCTCTTTTCACAATCTCCCACCACTCTCCTACCTGGAGATGGATGATGATGATAAATGTAGACAAAACCTGCATCCATGATGTGATTCTTCTTCTTATTCCTGACTATAATCAACCTGTATGTGACTACTGAGACCCGTGTGTGCAGATCGTAGACCCCCTGGCCCGCGGCCGTGCCTTCCGCGTGGCGGACGAGGTCGATGGCTTCGGCGGCCCTCACGCCACCATCACACCCGGCACCGCCTCGCTCTGCTCCTTCTCCAGCTCGCGCTCGGGCCTCAACCAGCCGCCCCGACGGCGCAAGCGGGAGTCCGTCGCCCTCATGAGCCTCAAGGCCGCAGCGGCTCTGATGAAGGTGCCGCTCACGCTTTGTTTACGCGGTACAAACAGTAAAATACCCCATTCGGCGCTTTGTGAATGTCTGTAATCCTTTATGGATTAGCAACGACGGAGCGCTATCATGAAAGGGACTGAGCTCATGATTTGCTTTTCCATGAATTTGTAATCTGTTGTTTCATGTCCCTGCATCCTCCACATATAAATGCATCAAATCTGAGTTTGTCTGTGCCCTTGTGTACCCATCTATGTACTTGTGTGTACTGTACATATGGGCATGGCCTGTAAAACATTAGATCAGCTGTGTGGTGGATTCAGCTCCATAGAACATCCACTCTATCTGTGACTTTGGGCGTGTTTTTGTGTTTGCTAGGGCCGGGTTGTGAGTGAGAGCACCTCTGGGCGACATCGCAGACAGAGTTTTGTGCCTCACGCTTTCTACGAAGAGGACACCGTGGACTTCCCCGATGAGCTGGACACCTCCTTTTTCACCAGAGTGAGGAGTGGACACACATCCACACTATGCTGGAACGACCTGCACTTTAGTTCACCTGAAGTTTTGTCTTAATGATGCAGTCAGTTCAGTTGTTCAGTTCTTTTAAACTGTTAGTTTAGTTTCTTCTACTCCACCTTTGCAGCCTGAGTTTTTCAGCTGTGAATTCCTTCTCACTTAGTGGTCATCTTTGTAGGACGGCCTGCAGGATGAGTCTTCCAGCTACGTAGATGAGGTTTTTGAGACGCCATCAGAGGCTGCCCTGAAACAACCGGATGAGAGCGAGATGACAGGTGGTGCTCTGGACAAGAAGGAACTGGAAAGGAGTCACTTGATGCTGTGGGTTTTGACATTAAAATAATACAACTCATTCTAAATGTAACCCACCAGTAAGTGATTTCTTCCATATCCTCTGTGCTCCAGACCTCTGGAGCGAGGATGGCGGAAGGCCAAAGATGCTGCTCTGCTCGAGCCAAAGGTGCGTCTGAAGCAGGAGGTGGTCAGCAGCCATCAGCAGCGAGGGCGAAGGATCGCCGTGCCCGTAAAGAAGCTGTTTGCCCGAGAGAAGAGGCCGTACGGACTCGGCATCGTCGGCCGCCTCACCAACAGGACGTACCGCAAACGCATTGATAGTTTTGTCAAGAGGCAGATTGAGGACATGGATGATCATAGGTGAGACCGTTTATTATGTGTGCTGTAAGGTTTTCTGGTCAGTGCACTCAAGTGAACATGGCCTTCTTTACCCATCAGGCCTTTCTTTACCTACTGGATAACATTTGTCCATTTGCTTATAACCATCCTGGCTGTCGCCATCTACGGTATTGCTCCTGTGGGCTTCTCGCAGCATGAAACAGTTGATTCAGTAAGTAGCTTTTATGCAGCATCTGTCTTACTTATATTGGTAATTCACTGGTAAATGTGTTGTTGAGTAATATGTGAAATGTTGCCTTTAGGTGTTGAAGAACAAAGGAGTCTATGAAAATGTGAAGTTTGTGCAACAACAAAACTTTTGGGTCGGTCCAAGCTCAGTAAGTGTCTATTTCACTAAACACTGCTTGGTTTAGTACAGTTGTAAACGTATAGTAGATGTGTATTCTACAGGATATTTGACTACAGTAGCTAAACCGAGTGTAGATTAAACAGTGCAATTTTATAGTATTAACAGTAGAAATAATAAATAATAACTTGAACATAAGCATCATTGTGCTGTTGAGGCAGGTGGTGAAATGTCAAGACAAGAAAGAGATGTCATCTAAATGGGAGCATGCATTGCTAATAAGTCTGCTGATACTGTAGCTCACATAAGAAAAGGGATTGAAAAATGATTTAAATGAGCTTTTGCCCCGAGGATGAGCACAGTGACATACAGTATGTTTGGTGAAGTGAGCCCATGATCACAGTTAAAGTAATTAACTGAAAAAGCTCACAAGGACATTGTTAAACAAATCACAAAATCACTGCAAAGGCAGGAGATCAAAACCACACACTGGGGATCTAGAGGTCAAAATCATTGCGAGACAGGAAGGTCCTGTAACAGCTGGTCTAAGAAACTGAAACAAAACCTCTCAACATAAAATCACTGCTGAAGCAGGAACCAAATATTGACTAGAAAACAAACCAACCCTGACTAACTACTAATGAAACCAAGAAACAATCCATAAACTAAGCTACTAGCACGAATGCCTATAATAACTACCGACAGGAGGCGCTGATCCACCTGGGAGCCAAGTTTTCCCCGTGCATGCGTCAGGATGAGGAGATCCACGCGCTGATGCGGGAGAGCCGAGAAAGGGAGCGCGAAACGGGCTGCTGCGTGAGGAACGACCGCTCCGGCTGCCTGCAGACGTCACAGGAGGAGTGTTCGGTCAGTGGGCTCCACCGAGGCTGTAGAATGCAACGAATGAGGCCTGAGCGCCGCCCGTCTTTGTTGCAGAGCACCCTGGCCGTGTGGGTGAAGTGGCCCCAGCACCCCAGCGCTCCTCATCTGAACGGGCGCCCGCGCCGGCACGGCTCTGTGTGCCATCAGGACCCCAGGTGAGGGAAGCAGCCTCACGCGCGAGCGCCGCTTTTAACAGCGCAGCCTCAATGTGTGGCTTTGCTTGCGGTTCTGCAGGACTTGCCTGGAGCCGGCGTCCGCGTCGCCTCACGAGTGGCCCGACGACATCGCCGCGTGGCCGGTGAGTGCCGTCGCCCGAGCGCGGGCTGCGATCGCGCCGCCGTAATCCGATCCCAACCCCCTCCCCGTGGCTTTGACCTGCAGGTGTGCACGAGGCACGACTCTGGGAACCACACCAACCTCCCGCACGTCGACTGCACCATCACGGGCCGGCCCTGCTGCATCGGAATCAAAGGACGGTACGGCTCGGCTTCTTGGGCGCTCCATTGATGCTGAATCAACACCACGATACTGTAGGTGTAATTCACAGCTGAAGCTAAGGATGGTGGCATGTTGTAGGTGTGAAATAACTTCCCGGGAGCACTGTGACTTCATGCACGGCTACTTTCACGAGGAGGCGACCCTCTGCTCACAGGTGGGAGGACCTGAGCTTGTGAGAGGCTGACTGTCTAGTTAAACCAGGCCCGTTCGTGAACGCCTTTCTCCTGACCTCCAGGTGGCTTGTATGGACGACGTGTGCGGCTTGTTGCCGTTCCTCAACCCGGAGATCCCAGACCAGTTCTCCCGACTCTGGCTGTCCCTCTTCCTCCACGCTGGGTAACAAGCTCACAGCGCTGGTGATTTCGTGCGTCACACGGAACAACATCCCAGCTGACCTGTGTTTGCAGGGTCGTCCACTGCCTGGTGTCAGTGTTGTTCCAGATGACGGTGCTGAGGGACCTGGAGAAGCTGGCCGGCTGGCTGAGAATCTCCATCATCTACACGCTCAGCGGCATCACGGGGAACCTGGCCTCGGCCATCTTCCTGCCGTACAGGGCAGAGGTAACGGCCCGAGCCTTCAGCGCATCCCGCATACAGCGCGCGTGCTCACCTCTCCCCCCCGTCGCCCCTCCTCAGGTGGGCCCTGCCGGCAGCCAGTTCGGCATCCTGGCCTGCCTGTTCGTGGAGCTGTTCCAGAGCTGGCAGATCCTGGAGCGGCCGTGGAGGGCGTTTTCCAAGCTGCTGGCCATCTCCGTCTTCTTCTTCTCCTTTGGTTTGCTTCCTTGGATCGACAACTTCGCCCACATCAGCGGCTTCGTGTCAGGATTCTTCCTGTCCTTCGCCTTCCTCCCATACATCAGGTCAGTGGAACGACAGAGCTGACTTGCTAGCATATTAATTATTATATATTATTAACAAAGTCATAACACTGTTTGTTTCCGTTCAGCTTCGGCCGCTCGGATCTGTACAGGAAGCGGGTCCAGATCTGCGTCTTCATCCTGGTGTTCCTGGGCCTGTTCTCTGCACTGGCCGTGCTCTTCTACGTCTACCCCGTGAAGTGCGACTGGTGCGAGTACCTCACCTGCATCCCCATCACTGACAAGTTCTGCGAGAAATACGACCTGAACGCGCATCTACTCTGAGCTGGTGAAGCGGCAGCTGGACCGATCACAGCTGAGATAAAGCGCATGTGATGTAATAAAGACAAGTGATAAATAATTCATTCTCACTTGCCTGAGAATAAAAGTGAAGTGATTTTACAGTATGTCTGCTCAACGCCAGCATCACCTCCATGTGGACAAAAAGAGCAGAGATGATGGTGATTTGTTAACTGATTTAATCAGTTTTCACCTCAAATGACTGAATGTGCCTTATAGCCACAAACATACATCTTCCTTTTGTGCCACTTACCATTTTTACAAAAACTGCTGACAGAGTGTTAAACGTGTTATTTTTAAATGTTAATATTGATCATCTAGTTTAATGCACTTAAAGGACACGTCGTGTTTTTACATAATTTGTGTTTTACATATTTTTATACTAAACTGTATGTTCCATTGTCAGTTTGCTGTTACAATGGGAATATTGTGTTTTTTATTCATATTCGTGGCGTTTTAGCTACTTTACAATAAAAACAAAAGACAAAGCTTTTTCTCATTTGGTAATTTTTTTAGAAATGTAAAACTCTTTCAGGCCTGGTGGGACACAATAAATTGCCTACATACTGTACATTAGGAGTAAGTAGCTTATGGAGACTTACTCATGAAGCCCATTATTTCTGTCTGTAAGAGCCAGATTTGATAAAATACAGTATTGCTTACTCTGACTAGTCTTTTGAAATCATTATTTTACTCTAAAGATCACAAATACAGTTAGGAGAGCATACAGTTGTGTTAAAGTTATAGATGCGTCCACATCCCACACACCCGACATTCGTCCTGGTGTCCAATTTGTCCACAGTTCTTCAAACAGTTTTTCTGCAACTTAGGCTTTTCACTATTACTGATATTTCAAATATTCAGTTGTGTCTGACTTTAAATGAAAAAAAAAACACTGAATTAATTGGTGCTCTAAAAATTGGCCATCATACTATGACAAAGTAAACACATATATACACAAATAGAAATTATTGTCTGTGGGTGTCTGATTTTCTTTCTCATCCATCTCTTCTTTACTATGTTTTTTGCATAATTGTCATAAATAGATGAGAAATGTTCAAGTCTCCTGCAAAGTTAAGCAGGTCACCCTCTCCTTTGGTTTTCTCTATGTTTCACCATCATGCCAAGGTTCAGGCACCTCACTTTGCTATCGGCAAGTTGTGGAGTATTTTTTTTATTTATTTACCCTGGCCTTCATCAACATCATCAGCTACATGAACACCTTCAGCTCCTTCAGCATCCTCACATCCACTGTCATTACTTCCACCCCTGAGGGATCTTTATCTCTTTGTTTGTGTTTCTGGCAGCAATTCACCATCACATTCACACAATTTCCCCAAAGGGATCAGTAAAGTGTGTATCTTGTTTTATTTTATTTTATCAGTCACATGGTAATTCTCCACTGACCTTTAGTGGGCACACAACTCTATCTGTGTATATTAAATACATGGGTTTTGGTAGATTAGTTGCATACTTATTTTTGCTTATATTTATAGGTCTTCATTTGCTTTACAGAGACCTTTAACATTGATATAGTATTATTAATTGACTAACTAAACAATGGGTATG
>NC_040898.2:3986575-4126575 GCF_900634795.4 Betta splendens
ACATAACATACGCTATAGGTCCCACTTCCGGGGCCTCGTCCTCCTACACGCAGCCGTCTCCAGAGGACAGACCTGCCCTGCCTCGTGTGCTGCCGCCATCCTGAAGACCCGCTCTCATCCTGCACTCATTGGCTCCCAGTCACTAATTACACACACACACACACACAGGTGCACCACACACACACACCTCATTAGCGATCACTCTAACAATACTCTTTCCTTGAATGTCCTCTCAGACTCTCTCTGATGGTTGCTAATTCTCTTTTTCTCTCTCGGCCTTTGTGTGTAGCACCCCCCCCCCTCTTTACTTCCTACTGTGTGGGTTTTGCCTCACTGGATAATTTTCATGGAATAGTTATGTTATATATATATATATATATATATATATATATATATATATATATATATATCTTTAAGCTGCATCGTCCCTGAACATAGTGTACGACACATGCACCTCAGGGATCAGTGTTACAGTAGGTCCCCTGTTACTAAGCTTATGTTGTAATGATCCTCCAAAACAACGGCGCAGGCAGGAAATGCCATTGTATGCTAATGGCAGAGTCATGTTGGCAAAGTCAAGACGAAACCACTTAATGTTTATTGACAGAACGCAATCTGTGTAAATATTGAATTGCGTCTGGAGATGTGGCTGTGATTGAATAGAATCTTACATCAGGTCCGTGTGAAGCCTTTATGTCAGCTGACTCCGTGCGCCCTCCCCTGAGTTCTCCTCGTGTCGGTCCACGGGGCAGTGGAATGAATAGCTTCTTCCGGACTTAAACCCCATTCAAGCATCTTCGCCGGAAACATCTTCTACTAAAAGACATCCTTTCAAACAGCATTTCAGGCCTCACCCTCATTTATTCAATCGCGTAAAAAGCTCTGAATGTTGATGCTGATGTTGCATTTTACAGGGGTCGGTACATCAGTTAGCAGTGGCGACTGTCAGATTGATTTATAATAAATAAGATGGCACATGATGATATAGTATCATTGATATAGAGCTACGATGTCACTGGATACCTGCTGTTATTGAGTACAGTAGGACTGAATGAGCACAGCCTGTACTTAGAACAATGGTTGTTGGACCTTGGCTCGTCCACCTTCCATTCTTCGCCGCGTCCCCAACGCGACGCTCCGGCCTCCTGGTTTCATTCTGTTCCAATTGGTTAGCAATGGGTCATTGGCGATGCATAGCTGCGTGGAAGGGGCCATTGTGCTCGGTGTAAACTAAGCAGGACTAATCATTGTACGAGGCGAGTCGAGGCCTGTCTGGACCGAGCAGTTTCTGGCTGTCAGTCAAGGCGGTGCGACTCCGCCTGGGACGAAGGACGCGCAGTGAAGGTGAAATCACATTATGGCCTGCATGTCGGTCACCACTTCAACGCACTCTGAGGAAAAAACACTGATATAGCGCACATATGCTGATAGAAACGATTCATCTTGCCTGGTGAAGTGCTCAAACCGCATTTCAGCTTTCCAGACACCTCCTATCGCCCTTTTCCTCATCTTCCTCAATTATTCCCCTCAGTCTCTTTTATATAATCCCTGAATACACACATGAAGTGCAATTTCGTAGATCAGTTCATGGCCCCTGATGCGGATGAGCTACAGTTCTCCTTGCTTTCTAGAAATCTATTATAGTGGGATTTTAAATGGGATCTTGAACTTTGCCAAAGAGGCTAAAATCCAGCGCTCATAGTCAGAAAGTGCAAGTGTGGGAGAATTTAGCATGGAGGAACATTTTACAAGGTGTAATGCATGAATAGATCCGTGCTTTTAGCTGATGTTGCCATAGTTTTTGAAAAATCAGGCTATTAGTTGGGTTTCGGTGCAGTTTAGCCAATAAACTGTGGGTTTATCGTGGGTCACCTGTGTCAGTAACGGCTCCTACTCCAGACAAGCAGGCCCTCTTTGTTTCAGCACCTCCCCGATTGTGCAATGGAACGAGCAAAGCTTAGATGTTGTAACAGACAAAATGCCAGCAAGCGTGTCGCCGTATCATATATCGGCGGCTTTTGTGCGACGGCCGGGGGTTCGTTTGTTCTCATCAGAATCACGGTGAGGATCCTGTTTTGCTCCTTGCATGCGCGCTGCCATCATCCTTCATTTCTGACGGGCTTTGTGGCGTCGCAGGGGCAAGTTTGGGCTTGCACAGCCGGCCCTCCCAAGGTCTGAGGCACACACACACACACACACACACACACACACACACACACACACACACACACACACACACACACACACACACACACACACTCATATTCACAAAAACACTACCTCTCTTCCAATCAAACGGAGACCTTGCAAATGCCCCCACAACTAAATGACTGATTTTGTAGCGGGAGCGCAGCGCTCTTGTGATGAGGCCAATCATGTGTGAATTCCGCTAAAGAGCCCGCAGTTTGCCTGCTAACCCATCTGACCTCCAGCCAGCTTCAAGGAGAGGAGGGCCACGCTTGTGCTCATCTTCACAAGGAATCAACATCCAGACTCAGTGGAAATGTTGTGTACTTTAGATGGACTTGAAACTTGCTTCATGTGAAAATAAACATAAATCAGAATATCTTACACATATTCTACAGAATATGTCAGGTTATTATCAATAACAACGCAGCATGCGTGGTATTATTTGGTCTAGGAACAATCTGGTCACCACTGCTTCCTGTGTTGGGCCTCTCAGGTTAAACGCTGGACAGTTTGTCCTCCAGGAGCTCCATCCTCCTCCTCCTTTTGTCACCTCTGACAAAAGCACGTGAATGTAACAGCTCCACCAAACCTCCCCTTCCTTTGCTTGGTGTGCTGCGGCTGTTTACAGGGCGGCCTAGCGGGTCCTGCCAGGGCCTTTATGGTCCGGGGTGAATGGGCGTCCTGCCAGTAGCCAGCGGTGATCACGCAATTGTCATGGTAATGGTTTGAATGGAGGAGGATGGACAGGACACACATAAAACAGAGGCAGAACACAAAACGAGACACGCATGCACCCGCCTCAGACATGACAACCACGTAAGCTACAGTACTCCCATCAGCTACTATGAGATGCTAATCACAAGCTAATCCGCTAAAACAGCCCAGAGACGGTGAAAATCTCCAATTCCAACGTCTAATTCGCATAATAACTCAAAGTAAATTCAAGACAAACTGTGCAGTCATTGCTCTGCACTATTTAATATGGGCCCGGAGCAGCTGTGAACAGTTGTCATTCAAATGCTTTTAAATATAATTGAAAGCACTATTTGGCATCCAACACACAGTCGCTGGCCTGTTTTAGGTAAATTATGAGGACTGCAACATGGGACACTGCTTGGTCTGGTCTCGGCTCAGTGGAGCGTCTCATCCACCGTCCATGAGCAAGTTGTACCAGATAGAATGAAACGGTTCTAATCTTGCAGCCAACTCATTCATTTGGGACATGGCCAAAACAGCCACGTCTCAATATAATACATTGCAGTTTGACCCCGAAGTCACAGTTTCTCACCTCTCTGACCCCTCTTCACGTTAATGAATACAAGGCTTGTAATTATAATTTGATGGGTTTATGGAAGTCAAATTAGGGAAATCATGATAGAAAAATAGAATGATGTTAAAAAAAAAACTCGTATCAAGTGGGTGATGGTTAAAAAAGACTTTTATCATAATAAACTAGCTGGGTGCTAGTATTTTAGATCAGGGTGGGTGTCATTTTAAATGCATAGTGTGGCTTACAAGGTTCTGCCTCTGATAATCCTCCAACCATAAAAGCCCTCCAGAAACACATGGCACGGGCTAATCAGTAAACAAGCCTGCTCGTGACAGACAGGGACGAGCACACACACCACTCCATGGAGCGAAAGGGAGGGAAAACACTGAGCAAAGGAGGGAAGGAGAAGAAAAGAAACACTACACCCCCTTTAACGTTCTCCCGCTCGCTGCTGTGTCAACACACAAGCCTTCACCCAGGTTTGGTCCCGGGAACAGAAGCGCACACAGATGTGCAGGAATGCAGCTGAGAACATCTGGCTCGGCTGAAACAGTCATTCTCAGGACGGGGGTCTCCACTTGGCCTCTGTGTTGTAGCATCAGGCACTTCAAGTGTGGGATTGAGATGTTTAATTGACTGTCACTGATAGTGGGCTTGTGTTCGTTGAAGCAGATGGTGGCACTGGGCTTATGAAACTGTCAGAGGGAGGGCGACAGACGCGGAGAAGAGCCAAGCGATTCTGGTCCAAATCGGCTTTAAACACGTGATTTTTGATTATTACCGAAAGATAGGGAAACGATCTACTACTGCTATTTTTAGCCATATGTAAAGTATATAAAGTAACTAATCAAATGGATTTCAGCACTATACATACTGTAGCAGCAACAATTTGGTTTTGTGCTCCAGGAAAGCAGCCCCGTTAGTCCAACCTGTTGGGTTCCTGACAGCAGAGAACACGTCGGTTCTCCAGATGTGGAGAATTTTAAGTGAAAACCGATGAGTGACACAGCAAATAGTTTGGGTCAGACGTGCAGGTGCAAACCAGGTGTGTGAGGTTGGGGACTGCACAACATCTGGATCTACGGTCCACACACACACACACACACACACACACACACACACAGGTAGCAGGTAGCTGGCTTCTCCCAGAGGAGCTCGGATGTTACGCTGCTGTTGGGGGTCTGAGCTGAGGGTGGTTTTTAATAGCTCGTGATTACTCCAGAGAGGGGGAGGCCATAATTACAACCACAAATGATTTCATGCCCCTCACCCCCGTGATGCCGTAATGTGCTCTTAACCTAATCATAGGGAGGCACAAAAGGGGTGCAGCGGAGGAATTGGATCTTCCACAAAGGAGGTTTCCCTTTTGTTTCCTGAAAATGAAAAGTGCTGAACCAAATATAGTATCCCACCGAACAGAATGAGTCCTATACCGTCTAACAGAGATCTTAGTGGTTCAATGATGTTCATACTCAAAGCTCACTTTTACAATAATTAAAGTTGAAGGCAAAATTTATGATGAAAACAGACATATTCTTTGAAGCAATAAACAACCACAGTTCAGAAAAAGGAGAGGGGGAGTTTGATCTGCTTTTCTTTAATGCTGAGGTTGAAAAATCGCCCCAAACATGTCAGTGATGGTCCTCAGCAGGTTCTTTCACTGAGCCCACTAACATCTAACATCTTTTCATCTATTCCTGAAAAGCTTGAGCAGGTTTATTTGCCGTCGCCTCGTTTGTGTTGGCTCCTCTCACCCATTCGATGCGGACTGTAGACACAAAACCGAAGTTGAAACCGAAGCTTTGGCTGCTTTGAAAAAAAAACAGAGTAGATACAGTAACGTGATGCACTTCAACTTCAATATTAATATTACGAGAAAAAATCTTGACCCTGATGTCGCCGTAGCGCGGCAACACGGCCGCACACCTCGCAGGCTTTGATGCTCCTCAACAATGCCTGCGAGTTAGCATTCTGGCCACGCGTCTCCTCCGGCCGGCCCGTGCCAGCCAGACACACAAACGCACAATGGCCGTAATGGACGCGTAGACAAACAGAGGAATCCTGGGGAGCGGTTGGTGCAAACGCTGCGTCTGCCCACATCAGTCCGGCCTCAATAGAGATTGGCCAGGAACGCGTAAACTGGCCCTGCAGGAGCGACGCAGCCGGACCTCCTCCTTTCAGTGAAACTCTGGGCTTTGAAAGAAAGGTACAAACCACTGTTATAGTAGCCATTACTTTTACATGGAATACAAGTATCTCCTCCTTTCGCTGTTTCTTCATTGATACTTCCTGTAAACAAGCTGGGAGCTTTCTCACGGACCAGCGTGGCCTGTTAACCCCCCCCCCCCCCCCCCCCCCACTAGCTGACCACGGGCCAAAGGACGAACCTGCACACCTGCCCCCCACTCGTCCCACCTCTCATCTCCATCCCGTCCGTGTGTCACCGTCCTTCATTTCATCCTCCTCTCTCCCCTCTCCTGCTGGGCCCCTGCGACTGGCAGAGCGGCGCATAATTAGCTGGGCAGCCCCCCCCCCCCCCCCCCCCCCCCCTCCTCGTCCTGCCCCTCCTCGTCCTGCCACGCTCTTTGCTGTCTGGGGTCTACACAGCGCTGACATGTGAATTCCAACGGCAAAAACCTTTACTCAAATGATTTCCTGAAATTAAAGCTTGTGGCATTTGTTGGGGATCAACTGCCACTGCAGACATTTAAAATAAATTATCCACAGTTATTTCAAAGGTAACTGAAGACAATAAAATGATTAGTCACTACCAATATGTGCAAAATGAACACTTTTGAAGATTTTGATCCATTATGATTTCATGTCAATGTGAAGCCCTGAATTCATTCTTATGATTCAATAAAACAAGGTCATGAAGTTTCTTCATAACTTTTTTCTTTTGTTAAAAATATGTAGATATTTTTCATTCCATTAATTTAATTCAAAACACACTGTCCCTGATTCATGAACAGATAAATATAAAACGAAAATAATAATTATAAAAACAAGATAAGCTGATAATAACCAGCTGATAATAATTTGTACTAATTTGAAGCAAAATGCATGGACGTTGTCAGTGACAGATAGAGTATCAGAAGGACTGAGTAGAAGCTGCTCACCATGACGTGAGCCATGACTCAAATTTATGAATTAGCTTTGCATGTTCACAGGAAGAACAGCTGACCAGGTGTAATAAAACTAAATGCTCCCGTTATCCTGTATTTCCTTATTCATTTCCTTATTCATGCTTTTAGCATCTTGCTCTTCCGCGCCTTTCTCTCTCTCTCTCTCTCTCTCTCTCTCTCTCTCCTCTTGTCTCTCTCTTTGTTTCCCGACATGGGGCAGCCTCTCATGTCTGTGCTGTTCTCTCTCCACCTCTCCTTCCTTCCTTCTTTCCTTCCTTCCATCTTCTCTACCTCTCAGTTCCTTGATCTTTCTCCCTCCTCTCTTGCTTTTTCTTTTTCCCCCTCCACCTTTTCCCAGTGGTGGTCCTGGTGCGGTGTGTTCTCCAGTGGCTAATTTGACTGTTCTACTTGCCAACCTAGCAGCGGGAGCTGCGTCAGTGTGTGTGTGTGTGTGTGTGTGTGTGTGTGTGTGTGTGTTCTGCAATGCTCCCCTGCCAGCTGCTGTTATACAACACTAGTTCTTGCTTCTACACACAAACACCTTACTTGCCAAAAATATGCATTCATGTACTTTTCCTGTCAGTATTCTGTAATGACAGTTGATGGTGAAGAAGAGGTTAAAGCTGCTCGTATCGTGTATCGTGACCAGAACACAGACGGGCGTGAAGGTAAAGCAAAGCAGCAATTGGTTCCAGCGAACAGCGTCTAATCAGCCATCGAGCATGAGCTGCTGAAGTGGCCCTTAAAGGAGGGGTCACGCTCAAATGAAATGCATAGGTATCCACCGGCACCGATCACATGCAAATGGAGAGGGGATCTCGAAGCCCACACAGATGCACGCGGATGCGCTGACAGAACGCTGATAGCTGTTCTGGTGGGACCGCCTTGAACTCAGAGCAGCAGAGCACATGATGCGCTAACAGACCGATGCCGAAAGCACATATCCGCACACATGCTCAAATGCACTCGGCTCATGTGGGGCCGACGCCGTACCTGTCACCGGCAGGTGTGTTCTCAAAGGACCCAATCAGTTTTAATTAACCCCTTGTGGTGGAGGGTGGAGAGAGACCGGCCATCATGAATAGAACAGACAAGTCAAGAGACATTTGTGCTTGTCATTGCAGCAGAGCTGAGTGGGTGAGGGGGGAAAAATAAACTGTATGTCGCACAATATTAATAAAAAGAATCAACATAACCACCATTCGCATCTGGAAAATATTCTTAAAAGTAGCTGGTATTTAGCTCAAAGAGGACCTGTGAGTTGTTCCAGTGCATTTATAGTATGTGCCTATAATGTAGTATGTCTGAGTAGAAATTAAAAAAACTTGTCTTAAATTAATGTTGGGAATGTGTATAATATATACTTTATGTGTATCTCACGCGTCTCAGGTCAAACTGTGAACGTCTGCACATTTGCATGTTAAATGAGAGTAACGAGGAAACAAACATGTGACGTAGCTGCCATTGTTGGTGCCGCGTCCTCTTCACACACACCTTGACCAGCATTGATCCCACATTCATTATTGAATGGTAGGTGGTTACTGCCGCTAATGCCCAGTAGATAGGATGTCGCTCCACAGTCATTATTATGAAATCAGAGGTGAGAAGGCTCCAACAAACAAAAGGCGAGTCACTGGTTTTACTGGTGTTAAGACTGTTTACACAGGAGGCTGTGACTCACATGTTGAATCACATATGTGGAAATGAATGTTCGGCATTGTACTGATGGGACTGATAATAAGCTGTGTGTGTGTGTGATGTGTTAGATGCCCCAATGAACAGATAACAGGAGGAGAGGAAGGTGGAGTGATGCTACGGAGGAGCTGGATTCGACGCATGCTCGTATGCTGCTTGTTTTCTTGAGCGTGTTTCGTCTGAGAACCCGCGTGTGTGTTGTGCGCTGCTCCCCAGGTGAGCTTCACAAAGCAGATCGCAGCTAATCGAACGGGAGCCGTCACCAGCGTGCAGCCACAGGGTCGCGAAGGGAAGAGCAGTGAAAGTGGAACGTGTGCAACCATCCACATCTTGATTTGTTGAATGTTAGTTACAAAATGTCACGCTGATGATAAAATACTTTTAGACTTTCACTCTTACTAATGGCTCACAATATGTAGCATCTGATTCTCAGATTTTGACTAGTCTGTCAAAAGAAATAACAAATGTAAACAAATTCTCCAGATGCTCTAGAGTGGTGGGACAGTCAATTATCGTTTTTACAGCATAAAACATTATAAGTGATTCTCCTCATGAAGTGGCCTGTTATACTTTTATTTTGTTGGGTAAACAGTAAACTGGGATCTCACAGCATTACATCCTCCGTCAAACTTTTATTCTTGGTAAAATGTTGAATAACCTTAAAGACCTCCATGGGTTTTGCTTGTGGTGGTATTTTCTAGAGGGAGCGTATACATGGAAAATAATGTTGGGTCAAGATTTGACCCAACATTGACCCAGGATCTTATATATTCAGTTGATGTTGCTTGTTAGATTTCCAGGCTGGAACAAAAGGTAATTGAGGGACATTTGTCAAATCTGAGGTTTAATAGAATGGCATTAAACAACTGACACCATATGTACACCAAAAATCATTTGAATCTAAGTTAAATAAACTGTCTGAGCTCTTAGCTACTATGCCGTTTACTCTGGAGTTTTCTGGTTGAGCACCAAACAGAGCAGCAGGCCACACTGAAGAGGCTGGTCCAGACTCTGCTCCGCTGCTTGGCACCAACGTGGACGCCGTGCGAGTGGCGGCGCTCCAGCGCGGGCCTGGCTCGCTCTCCGGCCTCTCATCCGTGGTCATACTCCCGACACGCTGCCCTCTTGGCCACTGCTCTGTGAGCGCATGAGTGAGACCGTGGACGGTTTGTGCAGCGGTGGCTGCGGGCCCCGGTAATCTGTGACTGGCTGGTGTCCCCATGCTGTTTGGGAGGGCGCGCGTGTGTGTGTGCGTGCGTGCGTGCGTGCGTGCGTGCGTGCGTGCGTGTGTGTGTGTGTGTGTGTGTGTGCGTGTGCGTGTGCGTGTGCGCGTGTGCGTGCGTGCGTGCGTGCGTGCGTGCGTGCGTGCGTGCGTGTGTGTGTGTGTGTGTGTGTGTGTGTGTGGCTCCTCCTGACTGTCTGCGGGACATTCAACCGCCCCCTGCAACTACAGAGACCACAGCCACAGGACAGGAATGCCTTTCAGCGAGCAAGTGGCTGATGCCAGCGTGCACGCGTACACAGTCCCCACAGGCTGCTTTGTCATTTTGCCACAAATATAAGATAATTAGCTGCGTTTTTTATGTATAAGGCACAATATAGACCACAAAGGTTTCGTAGTATATACAGTAGTTCTATAAAGTCATGGTTGAATCCTTTCACTCATTTCCATTTAAATATCCTATTACTTCACATATTATGATGAACCCTGGCTTTAAGGCTTGAGTGCTTTATTCTAAGATGAATATGTGTTGTATACAAGTATGTTTTAGATATTACAAAATACAATAAAAATTGTGCTCTTAGTAAGTAGCTGTTGTTGTTGGCATTGTAATCTGTGTAATGTTATCAAGAGGTCTTTGTTGTTGTTGTGTCAGACAACGATGTCATGTTTTCTGCCTGTGTGATTCGAGACAAAGCAAGTAAATGATCAAGACCAACTTCTATCCTTCTCTTTGGTGTCACAGTTTTGAAGCGTGTGTAAATCAGCAGTGACGGGTCATCTTTGCAGCGCTTCGCCTCATCTCGCAGTTGCAGATCACACACGGATCAGCTGTGTGACCTGAACCTCGCTCAACCCCGGTAGCAGCAAATTAGTCAAGGAGAGAACTGTATGAGACAAGAGAAATATAACGTTTAAGGAAAACAGCGTTGTGAGAACTTACTGTAGATTTAATGGAAACTGGTCATGATGCCTATTTTCAGGAACAAGATTATGAGATGCAGTGAGTACGAATGTAGAAGTGAATGAAGCCTCTTCGGCCTTGAAGGACCTCTATAAATAATCACCACTGCCATCTGTGAGCGTGCAGTTGTTTTTGTCCTCGTGTTTCCCCAACGCGTTCGTCAGCTCCACGCGACAAAAACAATTAGCACATCAAAACAGACACTAAATCTGACGACTCTCTGCGTGGGTTCACAAACTGAGGATCCACTTGTTGCATTTGGACGAATATTCACATGTATGGATAAAATCTCCACCAACAGGACTCTGATAAACGATAGCGCTGATAATCAGGTTTTCTATGGTTTCGCAACCATACGTCCCTACAGCCCAGTTATGATATGGTTCAAATCTCTGTAACTGAAAGGAAACCCCTTCACCAGCGCACCCGACCCTTTTTATCCCCGACCGCACTTCCTTTCAAAATGGAACAGGCAATCTACATGGAAGCATCATTAGCATTTCATGCATAAACAACAGCCTTTTAGAGAGGTTGTTTAGGTGAGCTTCCTCCCGAAGCCCCTCCCCTCCAGCCCAGCCAGTCTGGAAAGGTTTTAAATGTTGCTCGGACCATTGAATATCATACCACTCTTTTCCCCTCATCAATATGTGATGAGGGCCTGGAAACCAGAGATGGACGACAATTTCCTGCCTGTTCTCACAGAGGTGAAGGTGACTCCTTGTGTCCTTCCTGATATATCTGCAGCAGTGAGGTGATTAGGTTTAGTGTTATACCAGGCCATAAAACAGGCTTAGAATGCATCCTCACTGCCACTTTCTGCTCTGTGCCACAATGGGGGATCAAATTAGAGAGGGACCCCTGCCACGCAGCTGTCTGTTGGAGAATAGGCCGGTGGTTCTCCCCAATAAACTGGGAGGTGAACCCTCTGTCTGTGTCGAGCTGGGAGGGTCTCGCTTCTTCAGCAAAGCGGGTTTACTCTATTTATGCCCGGCTCTAATCAGGAGCAGTCCAGAGGCTGCCGCGATGGCAATAAAACACAGAAGTCACCCTCTTCTTGCCACACGCACTCAGAGGGACACAGCCTTGTTGAGGGGGACACCAAGGAGGGGACTATAAAGCATTACAAGGCGGGTCAGCTCGACCCCCCCTTCCCTCTATGAGCAGGTCCGCGTGCTGGGCCATCCCATCCGCTCATCCGCCCCTGTAAAAAGAACCACAGGGCTCTGGCTCCACAAAGATAATGTTATCTGGGTCGCCACAGGGCTCCGAATGCAGACGTGCACACACGGCCTCGGGGGGCACGTCAAAAAAACCTGTCGACTAGGACAAACATGGGGTATGTTGTAACTGCATGCAATCACAGACAAACAGGAATGTTCAGTGAAGAGAGACCTAGGTCTGTAATAGGTATAAAAAGGCCAGGCTTTCACCACCACCAGTTTCTTCATGGTTTTCTCCATACACCGCGTGGTCACACTAGGATCCCTGCTGTTTTAAGGAATCTAAGTAATTCCACCCATTTCTGGAGATCTCCACACACGACCCGTTGCGTCTGAGAGCCTAAAATCAAAGGGACGGAGATAAGCCGCATTTCTCTCTCAATTCCTCCAACGGTTTCAATTAAAAAGAGATTTGAGGTGGAAAATCACATTTTCATACAGGCCGCGCAACTAGAAGGCACCATCGCGCCCCGGCTCTGCAAAAAGCAGAGCCGGGGCGCGATGGTGTTCTCAGGCGATTTCCAGCAACTACTCGACAAGTCCTGGTCACAGAAGGGTACGGATTACCATTTAGGTCAATTCCCCTAAACACACAGATACAATACTGACTGTAGGAGTCGTAAATGTTAATAACTGTATGATCTGCAGAAAGGTAAGTAATAAAAGCTAGACACGTTTTTTGGCCTCATGTGGAAGTCTGGACGTGCAAATGTCAGCCTCCTGAACAACATCAGTATTTGAACTGATGTTAGCATTCAGCTCAGATGGTTCATCATTGGCCCAGTTTTGAATTGATCAGTTGCTGGGATTTGTTTTAGGTTGACAGTGCAAAGATCTCCCTTCATCAAAACCTGTTTTCATGTTTTTTCTCAAGAAATGCTACCATCTAGGACTACGAATAGATTTGGTTTAATTATAGTTATAGTAGTTATATGTTAGATATACATGTGTGGCAGGTTGAAAGTATCAAGCTGTGTGTGCTACTGTATGATCTCTACCTCCTATACATTTGAAATACCACACAAGTCCAAACACAGATTTTATCTCCCAATATCCCACTGACACTAACTCAAATAATTATTTTAATAACTCTCACAGTTCTACTTTGCACCTCACACATGGTTTCAATCTCTGATATACGATACAAGTGAATGATACACATGTGTGTTATTACTTCTTTCTTTAATTAACACCACTTATTGCATCAATGCTTGATTGCATTTTTAAACAGCTTGAAAAGTACAAATGAAATTAGCATGGCAATATTAAACAGCTCATTTTAAACATGATTAATATAATACAATACAAAATCTGGACCTTAACAGTTGAATTTATGCATTTCCCCCCCAAACCAATAGGTATTAATGTCATATATGATTTGAAATTCAGACTTATGAAAACAAGACATACAAATAAAAAAAGACCAGAATAATCAGTATAAACAAATGAAAATCCATCACCTAGTGGAATAAACATAACTCACATCATTTCTTATTAATTAACATAGAGACAACAGCAAACTGCATTTTCTGTATAAACAAATTTTGGTGAAATATAATAAAAATGCCCAGTTTTTTTATACAATTGCAAATTGTGCAATTGACTTAATTCAGTGTTGGATTTGTTGGTAAAAAAAAGAAGTGATTTGAAAATTTTAAAAAAGAAAACGTCAGAAAACATAATTTAATACAGTAAAAAAAAACATGCTTGGGTCAAACTGTTGCCTATCAAAGTGCATAACGTTCCATTTCATCAGTCCTTTTAAGTTCTGCTCCTCTTTGCAATACAAAACTGTTCAAGTCTAGCTTAATGCTTGGGTTTGAATTAATATATATTATATTGAGTATAAGATCATACATGACGGTTTTCTAATTTCAGACTATGAGTTTAAAGTTCTGCCACCTCCATCCAGCTTGTATAGTTTTATGTTTACCATTACACAATATTAGAAACATTAGACTTTAGAACTGAGTTGAATGGCTGATTTCACTGCATGTTAGTAGAATAACGCTAAATGCTAATGTAGCAGATTAGAGCCGTCGTCTCAGTCTCATGCTGACAGTGCTTTTTTGTGGAGAGTGCTGTGAAGGTGTTTTCTTTTTACAGTTCGGTCCTATCCTTCGCATAGAGAAGGTGCTCAACCTTCTTTTATTATCAGCCACCAATTTATTCCAAGGTTTCCATCAAAAGGATGTTAGCTCAATGTGCACACACAGCACAGCTCTTCTTCATGTCTTTTCTATGTGAAGAAGCCTTTTTGCTGCCTTTGATTTTAGTGAGACATTTCTTCTCTGCATGAAACTTTAATTTATCAAAGTGACTCCGTTGTGTTGTCAGTGCCTCCTCTGTGCCTGATACCAGCTCTGCATCATGTTACACACCGCCTCCTGTCAATCACCTCCGAATCTGGAGCCGGGTCAGGAAAGCCCAGCAAAAACGATCAGATCTCAAAACCATCAAAAAAGAACTGTTATAAAAACAACATTCATAAAAATGCAGTTTATTGCAGAATGACTGGAGCCTATCACCCAATCTGTCCCCAGTGTTATTCTTTATAGATTAGCCCAGCACTTCTGGGGGTTAAAGGTCACAGATAGGCCTCCACTGGTTCCCATGGCTGCATCTCTGTGAAGAGTCCTTCACACAGGCCAAAGCCCTGGTCCAAAGTCAGAGGAATGGTCTGTGCCTCTTCTTTGATCTCGTCCCAGGGTTGAAGCACCGCTTCCTCCAGCCGCTCAGGGAAAATCATGGAAGGCTCCTCAAACTGCTGCAGGTGGTGATGACCGTGGAGCAGCTGATCCTGGTCCAGCTGCTGCTGCTGCTGCTGCTGCTGCCCATGGAGGTCTCCCATATTGACCGCCAGCTCCACTGAAATGGCGCTGAGGTCCACGTACCCGTACGATAGATGGTGGCCCACGTGTTGGCTCGGACCCAGGACGTCTCCCCCTCCACACCACCTCCCAACCCCTGCCGAGTGCTGCCTCCCCTGCGTGGGCGCCTCCATCTCGCAGCCCAGGGAGCTCAGCGCCGTGTTGATGTCCAAGTCCTCAAACGTGCTGCAGTTCCCACCGAGAACATCGTCGAACACAGACGCCAGGTCAAAGTCTCCCCTCAGGATATCGGCTCTGTGGGCTTCAGTCGCTAAAAGCGGCGACTCGCTCGGCCTCATGGCCTTGTTGCTGCTTTTAGGGGGGGGGTGCTTTCGTTTGCCACCCGCTCCCTGGTACGGGCAGCCATTTTGGGTGCTGTGGTAACCCTGAAGCCCCTTGCTCTGTCTGTGTGCGCCACCAGCGCTGCCGCCATTGTAGTGATTGGCAGATATCCTCTTGCGCTTGAAGATGCCATTGACAAACATGTCAGCGTACTGAGGATCAATCTGCCAGAAGCCTCCCTTCCCCGGCTCATCTTTCCGTCTGGGGACCTTCTTGAAACACTTGTTGAGGGACAGGTTGTGACGAATCGAGTTCTGCGACAAAAGCGGAGGAGAAATAATGGATATTAACATTTTCTCTCTGGCGTGGAATAAATGTGAATGACAAAAACTGAAAAGGCCAACTTGTAAAGGAGATGTGGAAAGAGAATTAAAGGGGGTGAAGGCTGGTATTGTTTTTGTTTGTATAGGAAAGCAAATGGACCTAATGAGGCTTTCTACTAACAGGCAGCTCTGTGCATTTCAAACACAATCAGCTGTGCTTAGCTGCCATGTCTCTCGGGAGCCCTCATTAACACACACACACACACACACACACACACACGAGAGTGCTTTCTTCAACTCATCACTACTCCCATCAGAGAAAACCCCTGCATGAGTACCCTCTTGCATTAAATTGTCACTGAAATCTTCAAAGGCAGAAATTAGATACTAATCCCAGAGATGAGGGGGTGAAGGCTTTCAAATGTTTCCAGGATCTAACGCGTGCATTTTCTTTACTTCTGTTGGGATAAAGAGGACGTCTTGTCCCAGGTGCTGCCGACTGAAGCTGCGGTGTTTGTGGTGACACTGGAGTCAACTGATTGCCCTTCCCTCCCTCACCTCGCCATTTATCTGGCGCATCAATAATAGAACGAGCCTTCTCGGGTCTCGGTTACCTGCCAGCTGGGCTCCGCGTGTCTGTAGTAGCAGAAATTCTCTGTGATCCAGTTATAGATGGTGGAGAGAGTCACTTTGGGCTGTTTGCTGGCCTGCATGGCCATGCAGATGAGAGAGGCGTAGGAATAGGGCGGTTTGACTTTGGGGTTGGTTTTATAGTCGACCTCCACCGGCGGACTGGCTTGAATCGGCATTTGCGGACAGCCGGGCGCTGGATGCGCGCAGCTGGAGAACCGCGGGGCAGTCGTGTAGTCGCTGCCGGACGTAACGGGGCTCCCGAGGTACAGAGGCATCCCGGTGGCGGCGGTGTCCCCGGCCTGCGGGCTGGACGGAGAATCGGTGCCTCCTCTGGGGAAGCCCAGGCGCCGGAGAAAGAGGTGTTGCTGCGAGGACGGACAGCCCGGAGCGGCACCGTTGGCTCGCTCCGGGTCCGCGCTGAGGATGGAGAAATTCTGAAGCCAGTGAAGGCTGGTGAGACTGTCATCGAGGGGGACCGACCCAAACCCGCCGGTCTGATCTTCCTGGTAAATTGCCAACCATTTCTCCTGGAACATATTAGCGATGTCGGGGCTTGTCAGGACTGGCATCCCGGCTTAGTGCGCGCGAAGACGGCTTAAAACGGCCAAAGGTTCCTCAAATCTGCATGCAAGGTGTTATTTTGTTCTGAGGCCGAAAAGTGCAAAGAAGAAACAAAATCGAAATTAATTAAATTTCACCTCAAACAAATGTGTCAAACAACTGATAAAGACGTGAAAATATTTCAAGCAAGCAGCGAATTGCCAAATGAAGCGTAATTTCCCTACCTACAGTCCGTGTGGAGGAGATGCTTTGTTTGCACCTGTTGCAGTCCGTCCCTGCCTCCTCTCCAAGGACCGAGCGGCGCATCCAGTCTCTGCGCAACAAGTGCAGCGGGGGGAGCGTCCGGCGGCAGCGGGCGCTCGGAAAGACGCGGAAACCAACGCGAAAGGTGGTAGCGCTCAAGGCGGATCCATGCGTTATTCCTCCGAACGCTGTGTTCGAGTATCTCTGGGAGGTCAAGACGTGAGAATGAGTGTAGGTTGTAAAATAAGTCGCTCGTAAAGCCCGAGAGACTGCCCACCCACCCCTTTAAACGCACGAGGGGGTTTGATTGGCTGCCGGCTCTTGTCTCTCTCACATCCAAGGGACAGGCTCTCAAATGAACGTTGACCAATGGGACAAATGGCGCACCAACCTTGCGCAACAATACGAGCAGTCACTTATTGTCTGTTCCTTTAATCTTTAGTCTTGGTCCCGGAACAGGCTGAAACGTGAGCTCCGTGGCGCGCGCCACGGCTCCCCCGCGGCGCTCAACAACGCGCGCCACGGGTCCCGCTGCGGGGAAGCTGCACCTCGCACTTAATAATATTCCTATAACGTGTTGCAACTTAGACTTTTCAGTGGATGTCAATAAATTTTAAAAATGTCCGTATATAAAGGGTTAATATTTTTTATAATATTACTATATTCCAAAGGTTAGAGTCATTCAGTATGACTAAGTCAGACATAATTAGGATTGTGTGGTTAATACTTTAGCTGTGACAATGAAGATAATGAGGACATACCGCCCCACAGTGGCAATTTACTGGCACTGCAGAGTAAAGAAGGTAAGACGTCAAGGTTGGGACATCCCAACACCAGCAGACACATGTCTGAAAGTACCAGAACTTTGAGCCTGTATTTACTGTATATGTCTTGTCATCCTGTGAGTGAAATGCAAGTATGGCCTATGATCCAAAAAGCTGTCTCTATAGCTGCCATTGTGGTCTTGACAACACATCTCCTTAGGTTAAAGATTTGGAGTCTGGAGGCTGACAAGAGCTGGCTTTGAGTGTAGGGCTCCGAAGATGGAGGAGTGGTAAAGATTTGTGTTGCAGCCCTCCAGGAACGCACATACATCAGGGCAGCTGCTGCATCCTGTCAAGGAGGCTGGATTGTTTAAATGTCTTGTCGTTTTGTCAGGATCTTGCTGGTGAAATGGGTAAATGTTTAAACAGCTGTTCTCATTGATGCCAGGCCCCCCACTCGTATTCAGGAGGAACCAAGTATACATACTGTGTGGCAACAGTACATTTACTGAGTTGACAGTTCTTATTTTACATTCAATGGCTTGAAGGTTCTTAAGTCTGTTACAGTGAACCAATAAATACAATATAGATTGTTAATAGCAACATTAAACTGACTTACATAACTTACTTGGAACTCAAACTGGCAAAAATCATATGTTTACATTTTTATATCTACTAAATGCTAAATGAATGAAAATACACTACTAAATATAATGTTTAATATCTTAGTTTTTTTTCTAGTTGCAGTTTTTCAGCCAGCAGGTGGCGCTACTTCTTTTATTTGCCCTGTCATCACTGTCACAACTGTGGCTACTACAAACACGCCATTGACATAAGAATGTTTACAATTTAGTTACCCACAATTCTGAGCGGCGTGTTGACGTCAGATGTTTCATTCTACACATCTACACATTCTACAATCGCCGCTGTACGATCCTATATGGGCTCTTTTACTTACTGTAGTTTTAATAATGGGGATGGGGGTGCATTGGTCGTTAATGATAAAGGTATTTAAACCATTATATAGTTTTACCTCAGCGTCAGCCTATTATTCTCTTACCTTAATGTCTTCAATCAATAATTTCTAAATTCTAGCTATAAAGCCAGCTATAAAGTGTTGCATTCTCGACCTTGCACCCCCAAACCAACTGTTAATAATAAAAGAATAAACGGCCTGTTTGTTTTTGGTAAGACAGAACAATTGGACGATTATTAATTTCCTCGTATCTATATGCACTTTAGGCTCTTAATAAGCAGTTCTTAATAAGCTGATCTAAGTTTCCAGAGCATGCAGCATTTAATTTACTTTAGTGTCCTTGAGCAAATCGAGGTGGAGTTTACCTGCAACTCATTGAAAAGGCGATACTGTATTATATAAACAAAGCAGAAGCGCTAAGCGAATACAGCACTGCCGCAGCGCGTCCAAATAAACTGCAGCACGGAAGTGCCACGCGCAGGCAGATACGTGTTTTTCTGAGAAGAAAAGAAACATGCACGGCAGACATGACTATCGGCTGCCCCCCACTTTAACTTGGAGCGATGTAATTGGCGATGCTGAATTTGTTTACCATATTTGGCAAGAGAATGACACAGCGCGCCTGGGAATTGGGCGAGAGCGACCGTCATTCATAAAAGTCTGCCTTCTGGAGCTTTACAAACAAAGCGGTTCCTCACGGGAGTTGTAGTCCAAAACAAACCTTTACAGTTATTCCTCGAACGAGGATTTGCGTCCTTTGCTGTGGTTTCCCTGACACATGTGTATTGTATTTTGAAATACATTTAGTGTAGTTACCTGTTTTTAATTAACATATGTTTGAGGAATTAAATCGACAATTTTCAGACGGCGGACGACACACCGATCAGGGACCCTCCGTTTGCAGCATACAAATCCCACCGGCGATGCTCTCTTCCGATTGGCTGCCTTCTGCTGTCAATCATGTTATGTTCCTTCCACTACCGCTCCTACAGTAAATATTTGTGTTTGCTGAACCGGCTGTAATGGTGGACGACTGAGACACAGAGACGGAATACAACTAGAGTGAAGATAGAGAGGATAACGGTTGAAAGCCTGCCTAATTGCCAGCCGTCGCGAGTAGGACACGGGCTTCGTCGAAAATGGATGAACTCAAACATCAAGTCATGATTAACCAGTTCGTCCTGACGGCGGGTTGTGCGGCAGATCAGGCGAAGCAGCTTTTGCAAGCGGCACATTGGCAGTTTGAGGTAACGCTGAAAGAAAAACGAAACGATGCGGCTGTAGCGATAGACATCTGCAGCATAGTTAATGTTACTAACACAGCTAATGATCCAGCGTTAATGATTCACGGGAGCTTGTCTGCCTGGTTCTCAGCACTTATTAAATTCGCGGTAATATACCGTAAATCAATAGAATTGACACTAACTATGTTCGGTGTCCGGAGTCTCTAAAAAGACCACAACTTTTTCTGGCTTTAAAGTGGCCAGTAGCTTTAGCTTCACAAGCTAGCGCACGGCAATGCAGCAGAGCGAAGCGTACAGCGACCATATCCAATTAGACTTTACTCTAGATTAAATACTATAATCCGACACATGACAGCGGAGAACAGGCGAGGCCAGCGGAGACTATTACGCAATGGAGATAACCGTCGTGCTGTGTCCACTAGCCTACAAAAGACTACTTCCATTCGGTTTGGTGAAGTCGGCGTAAATTTAGCTAGCGTTTTTTTTAATTCTCCACATTTGGCTCATTGTGTTGTTGGAGGGGTTTTCATGACATATAAACATAAAACATAAATGAACGATGTTAGGCAGTGTTTGCATGTAGCTACACGTCAGTCCCCATCTGACACGAGAAATGTTACAGTTATTCTTTTTTGTGTTTGATTCCAGACTGCCCTCAGTGCCTTCTTTCAAGAAACAAATATTCCATATGGCCATCATCATCAAATGGTGAGTGCGGGCAGAGGAGATGTTTACAACACGGCCTATTTTTCACGCTTTATAAAATGATCCTCTCGAGCTGATGTGTCTTTAAGGCTGTGTTTTTTTTTTCTTTTTGAGTGGGATGGGGGCCGAGGAAGCTCCCTTATAGGCCGAGAGGAATGATGTTGCTTAACAATAACAAAGCACATGTCGGCCATGTTGTGAGCTTCCAGAAATAAACACACAGGCACAGGCAGGCAGGCAGCCGCAGCATCCGCGCGCGCACACACACACACACACACACACACACACACACACACACACACACACACACACACACACACACACACACACACACACACACACACACACAATAATAAGCAATAATCAATGTAGTAGATGGCCTGAATTCCTTGTCTTTTTGTATTATTTGTGGTGCACAAAGGAATGAGAGTCCTCTCACTCAGTTTCTGGATTGAAGCTGTGAATACAGTGGTTTACTAGGCAGATGACTGCTCCCTCTGGCAAATACACGCTTGTGTAGATGCAGTGGGTCATTCGGCTGACATGACATGTGGACTGGAAGGAGTTCAGCGTGTCGGATGCAGCATCCACACAAGCCCCACGTTATGAAGCAGTGGCAGTACTTTGGCTTTTTTTTTTCAGGAGCCCACTTTTGGCAGCACACAAGCCTTTGTCTGCAGCTGCATGAATAGCAGCATCCAAGAACAGCTGCCCTGTGGAAGGGACTGACATGGACGTGAGGGGATTTAGGCTCAAATTGTTGTTGTTGTTGTTGTCGTCATCGTCATCGTCTCTTCTTCTGTGCTTGGTGGACTGTTTAGGTCGTGAAGACCACTATTGAATTTGCTGAACTGTTTAGCTTTATATTTTAAAAGGAATTTGAGATGAGGGATTTTATCTTTCACTGTCTGCAAGTGTGATCCAAGTCACCATAGAAATGGCAAACAGGAACCTCAGTCGCTTTATGATAAGGAACAAAGCCTTATGTCCTCTAGTCCTAATCAGTAAATAAGACACTGTTTACATTATGAAATGTCTCGCCTTTAATTTAGAAAGTAAACAGTTTGCCAAGTGCTGTAATGTTCTGTTCCATGTGCCAAATAGGGCAGAAACAAATGGCTGTGCGTGATACATAATGAAATTCATACCGCAGAGCACCTCTATGATCTTGTGTTGTCGTCCTCGACGTGTTCTTGCATAATCACGCACAAGTTTATCTTCCTTTTCTTTGCATCAGGATGTGCATAATTGTTTGTGCGTGTGTGCGCTACCTACATGCATTTGTATTCCGTGCATGCACAGCGTGGGTGTTTACATCAAAACAATACTACATTGGTGCGGCGCGTTCACTGTTCCGGGCAGGCCACAGGGTTCATTCATATTCAAATCTAATCCACTCGCTCTCCCTCTTGATTCCTTTTCCCTCTCTGTTCTGTCTTTCTTCGTCTTCAGTTTTGTGTAAACACAATCAACATTAAGTTACATTTATCTTTCGTCAGTGTTTTGTGTTACAACAGAAACCAAACCCCTCCCTCCTTTTACTATTCTGACTACAAGTCGCACCCCAGTGACAGTTGTTGGCAGCGTGGCAGTTGAGAACGTCATTTAGGTCAGTTAGTTTATGGCTGCTGTTCACTGAGCTGTTTTACAGTATGCTATTGTTTTTAGATGAAAGTAGTGGTGCACCAAGTCAAATTTGGTATTGTGGGAATATGTTTCTTATATTTAAACAAAGCTGACCGTGAGCATTGTCGAGGCCTATTTTGCTCACATGTGCATTTATATGTCAGAGTTTTATAGCCTTTTAAAAGAATAATCATGTTAGTTTAGCCTTTTACAAGTACAAGCCTGTATAATGGTTTGAATGACTGAGGCTTAAGCTTTTGTCATCGTTGTAATCTCAAAGCCAAAGGAGTGCCTGCTATGGGCACATGATGTAAAAAATAAACTACAATATACCAAGGCCTCCACTGAAAACTGTTTACATATACTTTGTTTGAGCTGTAACGTCATATCTGAATGTTACCTTGAACAGATTATTCTTTTATCTCTGTGTTTTTAAGGGAGGCATCTTTGCTTGTATCCATTTTCCGTGCTCCTGAGTTTTTCTCCTACACACTGACTATACAAACACAGTACCGCATTCCTACAGGATGTCATGTTCTTTCACAGCAGAAGAGCACCGTTAGCCATTTTATGATTATATCCTGTCCTCATCCTCAACATTTTTAAAAGCAGGCGTCACCTCTAGTTTAAGTATATGTTCTAGGGATGGAAGGGTATTTTAAGACATCGGCAATGTAAAATTAGAGCTATTTCTGGTACTTGATCATTATTTATATTAAATGCCGGCTGTCAAAATACAACATCTACATAAGAACTGTCACATACATGTAGAATATTGCTCAAAAAACCATTGGTTATTTGGAGGAAAACTCCCCAAATATTTTTTTTGTGTACAATACACTCATGATGGTTTTGGAAGAAATCTGGTTTGGACAGTGTGACAACCACCTTTCAAAATGTGCAAGGAAATAACACCCTTCATTGTATGTTCAGACCAAGATAAGTGTTTCCATGATATATATATGTCCCCATGTGGGACGCAAACAACCACAATAAAGTGAATAATTCCTCATGTGACCACAGGGGAGGAAGTAGCCCAGCTGGATGACTTCCACTGCTGTCTGGGAACATGTGATCCCATCATGTGACTAAGCTGGGAAGCAAACGAACTGAGCCACAATGTCTGGTTTATATGTTTGTGTGTGTGTAATGCTGCCCGTAGTTATAAAACTAATAAAGCAGTGTTACTGAGGCTGTCATGCAATAGTCACTGCTTTAATGTCAAAGCAAGTCAAACTAAGCACAACTCCGTTGGATTCAACCATTTAAAGAGCCTTTACTCTTTGGTCTTACTGCTAAACACAATCCAAACCACAACCCCAAGGTTATGAAGAAGCGCATACATAAGATCATGTTTTTATTGGACTATAATCACCATTAGTCACTGGCATCAAGGTGAATGAAACAGGGATTTTTATGAAGGCCAATGTTAAGCCCCAGCTGCTTGGGCACAGACATGGAGCAGAGTATCAGACACAGCGATAAAAGTGGGCGTGAGATTGTTTAAGGGCTGTTTCCTGGCAGTAAGTACGCCCACTAGAAGAAAGGAGGGCTTTGTGTGTGTGTGTGTGTGTGTGTGTGTGTGTGTGTGTGTGTGTGTGTGTGTGTGTGTGTGTGTGTGTGTGTGTGTGTGTGTGTGTGTGTGTGTGTGTGTGTGTGTGTGGTAACTACAAACATTCGGTTTGAGTGTCTGGGTGTGGCTTACAAAAGGATTTTTAAAAATCCAATCTGTTCTGGTCCTTTTTAACATCAGAGGTGGAGCGTGTGGTGCATCCATCCAATAGAATATAATTATCTTCATAAGTTATAATGAGACAACGTGGATGACTCCAGTTTGTCTTTCTGTATTTCACACTGAGAGATTGAAGAAACAACACCTAAGTCACAGGGATGTGGGTAAAAATAAATCTGCTTTGTGACTGTGCCCCTCCAAAAGCGTAAAACCACGACGACGTGATTCCATGAACAGCCTGTGTGCAGTCCTCCTCAGAGCTCAGAATCAAATGTCTAGATGCGATTGTGTTGTTAATTGGTGTGTGTGCGCCTGTGCACAGCCATGCCAGGCAGCTTCCCACATCTGAATCCAGCTTGGCCTGTGCTCAGCGTGTTCCGGCCCGTTGCCCCACGTGATTCCAGGAGCGTGGCTTCCCAGAAGACTGAACCGCACACGCAGCCCTCGTCCACGGTCTCACACAGGAGCCTTGGCTCAAGAGACGCCATGTGGGCCGCCTGTTAGGACCAGATGTGTTTACGGGCAGTGACGTTTCACTGAGCTTCACTCTGATTGTCCCCGTGCACACACAGGGATTAGGGAGAGTTGTCACATTGTGTTTCCTCTTCATAGACTCAGAAGTACTATAGTTGTATTTCTAATGCATTTCTTATGTTCCTCACCATATCCTGTTAGATCATCTTTACTCATGTCTATTAACACATACATAGGGTGGTGGAGTTTCAATTGACATCAGAGTCATCTGATGCTGAGAGGGTCAAAATCTCTTATTAAGCTCACGCTGATGTTGCAACTTTTGACCACTGTTTTCAGATTATAACTGAAAATCCTATTATCCCCAAAGTAGATTTAAGGGCTTGTTTTCACCATATGAGCTCAGCCAGCAGCCTTTTTCCGTTCTCCCATTTATTATCTCTGCAAAACACTTCAGTCAGGATTGTGTATAGTGCTTTTTTGAATAGTCTTGAGGTTTCTGTGACAGGAACAGCAACCATCTCTCTCCGTCGCACTGTGTGCAGTGGTTTGGACCAAAGTGATGATGTATTGTTTGTGAAAGACGATTTTTAATTTCTCCTCCGCTGAATGTGTAGCCTTAAAGACAACGTCTGCCCCAGCCTGAGCTTTTGCATCATAATTGTTTTGTTCTCCCTCACAGTGACCTTTGGTCCAGTCCTTTCTGTTGCCAGCCTGTAACTTGTTCATAGGCCAAACCTCTGTTCTAGACACGGGCAGATCGCTGAACACACATTGTTAGCCCCATTATTATGAGCAGTGCGGTTGGTCAAACCGGACACATTCTCCACTCAGTCCCAGTTCTCCTTCTTCTGTCTTTAGCTTCTCTTTTTCTGTAATATCTTTCTTGCGTTTCTCTTTCACTGTACTTGTGCACTGTCATAACACAGACACGAAAGCAGAACACAGTTCGGTTAATGATCACTCGAGTCCCTCGAGCACAAATCCAGAGTGTATACAATACTAACTTGGCTACACATTGGAATGTAGCTGCTGGAAGCTGGAAGTGAGAGTCAGGAGTGGGAAGGGATGTGGACGGCCACTTGTAATTTCCCGTGGCATCTGTCAGCCAAGATTATTCAATTTGATCTAATTATGAAAAATGAGTCTTCTCCATCTCTGTGAAGTCTACGGCGAAAAACTTTATTATTTTAATGTACTGATTGATTAGCTTGATCATTCATCATAGATTGATTCCATTCTCTTTCTTAACTTTAAACAGCCTTGGTCTACGTACAGTAATCGTCCTCATAGGTTTATTGTTATTTGAAGTCAGGCTGCCATATTATGAGACCTTGAGCGTGAGTAATTGCATGCCACATGGACTCAAGAACAACTGTGTTTATTGGACAGTGTTGCTTTATCTGTTGTTTTTGCAGATCTGAGAGGCCTCTTAAAGTAAAACACACCCAGGTTCTGTACAGTGAGCTGAACATGATGACTTGTCTGCGGAGCCCCTGGCTTGTGCAGGAGACCGTCAGATCATGTTCAGGCCACGTTAAACATCAGAGCATCTTAAATCTTGGCTTTCAAGTTCAATGTTTCAACCTTTTGAAGTGGTGTTGGTTGATAAAATACCAGTTATCTGTTGGCACCTTTCATTTAACTTCTAATATGAATACTATAGTTTTAATTTGTGATCCCATTCTTCCATCTTTTCCTTATTCTTTCTTATTTTTAGTGGCTGCCTGAAACACAGTAACCTCAGTCCACTCAATCAGTAGCTTTAAAGCTGTGAGAGTTGCTAATTCACCCATGCAGTGCTCAAATAGACATTACCCATTGTCACTTAATCTGCTGAATTATCACCAAAGAGGTCACTATACAATATACAAAAGGTAACACAACGTATCCACTTTGTACAGATGTAGTCAGAATACGTTCTACTGAGGAGAAAGTTGGATTATGGTCCAGACACACAATACATTTCTAAAAATGAAGTGGGAGCACGGAGTCATCTGCCCACATTTCACCGTCCTAACAGAGGAACAAACGCCACATTTCACAGGTTCTCAGATCTGTCAGCTGAGCTTGCTGCAAACTGTTCAAAACTAGCCACAGACTAGAGGAATAAAATAACATTCACTGCAGTTGGACTAATGCAGGGTAACGTCTATGAAGCAAACTGTGATGCGTGCAACCCAAAATTAGAATATGTGATAAACAAATTAAAGACTGCTAGGTCAGTTTGAAAGTGGTTTATTTGCTTGTTAGTTCCTTTGTTTTGCATAAAAACATTAGCAAACATAATATAGAGAAGAGAGAGGAATCATAGCCAGTATCATAACGTTTCGAATAAGCTAAAGGGTCTCAGGGCAGCTCTGCTAGTTGGAGGTCTCAGGGTAATGATGGATACCTGGACTCTCGCATCCAGGCAACAGGATAGAAAGCTCCTATTCAGTGGGAAACATAAAAACTCTTGATATTTCAAAGGAATGCAATGGGTCAAACACCGGCTCATGTGTGTTCGTGGACAAACATGCCCAAGGGAGACATGAATTGAAGAGTGTTCCAGGTTCAGGGAACCTCGTCGCGGACTCGGGGCGGGCAGGTTTTCGAACGGTCTCTGCCCGCCAGATGCACATTCCTCATTCTGGGCTCAGCAAACACACATAAAGAGCAGGCGGACGGGGCTGAGCCGCGTGTGACCACAGAGCCGGGCCTCAGCACCGTCCCGTCCACAGCCGATCTGTGCCGCTTCCTTATAACAACCGTCCCCATGGCAACCCCTCCCTGCTGGCTCTGTTTGAACACAAACTGATTCTCGCCGTCTTTTGTCTCTCCGTCTGTTGATCGAATAGCTTCTCTAACACATTAAGTTGCATAAGACTTGTACACCATATTTAACAGTCCTCACCTTGATACGCCAGAAGCTGTTAGCATCAGTGTGTGTGTTTAAACACTGGGAGCGGTGCTGGTTGATAAAATTATTTAAGATGAATTATATAGAACTTGATTTTCAATATAATTTTATTCTGTTCCTCTATTTTCCACCCCTTCCTTAGGCCAGTTATTTCTAAATGTTCATATTTTGGTTGTTTGGGAGTGGAAGTGTGAAGTCAGCGCACTGTGTATCTGGATCAGATCCTCTTCCCCGTGGGTCGATATTGTCTGGTCTCTGTGCAAGGTCCTCTGCAAAGACAGACACGCACACATGCGCAGATGCTCAGAGGTGTGTCGTGCTGTAGCGTGAGTGGAGCAGTGTGAAGTGGGCAATGTTCAGAAGCACACGTGGTGCTGAAGATTATTTTTGATTTTAGCGTTTTTCATTTTCCGCTCCTGGGCAGCACTGAACTGACACTGACACCGTGACAAGGTTGAACGTCGAGCCGACCGGCTCCGCCGCCACCTGCGATGAACAGGAAGGACCACAGAGGTCGTTCATCGTTGCAGGGTGTCTCTTTACAGCAGGAAACGGCCCCGGATGAGCCAGCGCTTTTTGCCACAGCGCTCGGTTCACCTTCTCCCTGGCCCGGCGTGGCCCAGCCCAGTCCCACCTACTGACTCAGGACTAATCTGCCAGCTGTAGCACTTTTAGGGGGCATGCTGGTCAGATTACACCCCCCGGGGGGGGGGGATGCTTTTTCTATCATTCTGTTTTTATGAAGACTGAAGTTCACTAATGCTGTGTGTCACAATCTGAGCATCCTGGGCGACACAGCCAAGGGTGGATTAAATACCCCTGAATGCTGCTTGTCAGCAAAGGGAAAGTTTTCCAGCATGGTAACGTTTCCTGTTCCTGTGGGCCTGCAGCTGTTGGTCCCAGTTGGTTCATGGAGACTGTGATTCAGTATTCCAGTAAATGCCGAAAAACTCAGCAGCCTCACGTTTAACCTGAAACTGTAGAAAGTGTTTGAATCGTACACATACAATGCGGTTAACAGATCCAAGTAGGGGCCGCTAAGCCCTGAGGCTCCCACATCTGCTTCCCTGTGGGATACAGTAGACTGTTGTTGTCCTGGTCACAAACAGACCAGGAAATGGAACAGGAAGCAGTTTATGCAGCGGCGTATCACAAACTGTGTGAAGAGGACCTGGATGAAGGTTTATCATTTGTAAACAGCCATATATGTTGTCCACTTGGCTGGTTAACTGCCACTGCGGGGGTCAGGGTTGTGGTTGGTGTATGGATGTATTGTTTGAGCCACGAAAGGAACTGGACAGGAGAACAACAATGCTGGCTTAAACGAAGGCAAAAGCAGGTCAGAGCACGGGGGACATATTAAGGCCAAGGAGACTGCATTTGTGGGTTTTTACTTATAATTAGCTGTGATTAGACGCCGTACTTCAACCTCGAAACAGGAAGTGTAAAGTCTTCGTAAAGGACCCCCTGGGGAGAAAGCGCCTGGGATTCCCCTAAGTTTCCCTTCAGCTGTTAAAACAGTTTTACTCCTTAAGACAGAGCTTGTTTTTAAACACTGAAATAATGTTGTCTGGATGTCTGTGTGTGTTTCAGATTTCATAGCATCAGTTGTGTGGTCGGTTTTGTTTTTGTTTCCACCTGGTTGAAGAACTACAATGTCTCATATTCCTCACTTATTTACACAGTCTAGAGTTATATGAAGGAAAACCATTATATAAGAGACAGAAAACCCCTTTTTTTCCACAGACTGGTGTAAATAAAACAGAATGTGGTCACAAGTCACAAGAGAAGTTGCATTTTGTTCTCAAAGCAAACGCTGACCCACAGCTGGACTAAGCAAGTTTACTAAATAGTGCTTGTGCCTCTTAATTAATATTAGTTTACTTAATATTATATATATAAAAAATATTTTTCATTTTTTGGAATTACACAGAAATTAAATCCAAATTTGTCTTTAAATGTTTTTTTGTTTTTGACAAAAGGCCAAATTTTATTACCATTTGCTAATATTCTGAGTCATCTGAGTGACTGGAAATAAATTCATTCGGCAATTTGCACCAAACCTAAACTTCAGATTGTGACTGCATTTTGAGGCTGTTGAAACTGCTGAAAGGAAAGTGTCCTATGAGCATAGAGCTGATGATTAGATATGTGAACCACAGATGGAATATTTATAAATGCCTATTAACTCTCTGCTGAATTTCCCATTTTGGACGTTGGTTAATCATCCTCTTTTCCTCCTCCATTCGTAGATGTGCACCCCAGCCAACACACCAGCGACTCCCCCCAACTTCCCTGATGCACTGACCATGTTCTCACGGCTCAAAGCGTCCGAGAGCTTCAACAGCGGGAGCAGCGGCAGTCCCATGGCCGCCTCCATGGCCACGTCTCCTCCCCCTCCCCAGGTTGGCGGCTGGGGGCTCGCACCAAATGTACCCAACGTGCCACAGCCTCCGCAGGGACTCTGGACTCAGGGGCAGCCCCCCATGCAGCCTTGCCCAGCCTGGCCTACGAGTGTGAACCCACACGCAGGTGCTGAGCAGAAGGCTAGTGTAGCTATGGAGGCTGAGAGATGAAGGGCCAAATAAAACTGAGGAGCCCCCCCCCCCCCCTTACGCACACCCCCAACTTCCTGTTTCTCAGACACTGGGAATCCAAGCTGGGTGGGTGGAAAGGGCGGAGAATGGGTCGATGTGAGTTTTTTTTCCTGAAAGACACGTATGGAGAGAAATGGAAACTACACAAACCAAGAAAAACTCAACATGGACAATTTAAGAAGAGGAGAAAACCAATGCAAATACAAAAATAGAAAAATGCTACGCACACACACACATAGCAAAAAGAGAGTAACTAAAACCTTTGTTAGTTTTTTCCTAAGTAAATGCATAGAGAGAAATATTATTGAACTAAAAGAAAAAAAAAAAACACAAAAAACTGTCACGTCCAAGGATTCTATGTGATGTTCATGGACATTCAAGGCAACAAAATTTAAAATTTCAGTTTGTTTGTTAGTTTGTTTTTTTACTTTTATTCCCTTTTCAGCCGATGTTTTCTTCACTGGCCTCTTGTGTTCCTGCAAACGGTCGGTCAGTTCGTAATCAAATAAGTATACAGCTCCATACTGGCATTCCCATCGCCACAGGTGGGACTGTTGTTACCTCACCTGGTGGTCACCTGACTCCTTTCAGCCAATCAGGGATTCTTCTTAAACCAACTGTTGCCAGGACGTGTTTTAGGAGTTTTAAAGGCAGCAGCCGCTCTGGTTTCTACTAACTGATCTTTGCTGCAATGGTTTCTTCTGGACATAGTTTTTAACCTGGACTCAGATTACAACTGTATCCTTTTTTCTTTTTTTTTTCCTGGAGACCTATGTTATTTCAGCAAAAATGAGAGATGTTTTAACATAATATCGTTGATGAGGCTGATTGTTTTTCTTAAAGGTTTAAGGGAGGTTGCTCTGAGCTTGGGTGGGACTTTAGGCGGTTTTAAGTATCTGGAAGATGCAATCAAACACGGCTACCGTCGAGAAACACGAGTGCTCCACCTTTGTACACAGAGTTGCTCCTTTGCATGTGTTCATAACGTGTAACACCTTTTGTAGCGAGCGTACACGAGGCTGAGGCATGTTTATAAGAGGGGGTGGAGGTGAGGTCGGGGTTGTGGGTGAAATTAATGCAATAGTACAAAGTTTATTGTTAAATATGAGAAAGAAAAGGGAGGAATGTGGATGTTGGGCAGCTTCGGGTAGCTCATCGGACTATCCGGGGACACTACAGACTACTTTGAGTTATACGGTGTTTGTATTTAATGTAGTGTATAAATATGTACACTACTCCCACGCAAAGGGTTTTTACAAATCTTGGGTCTCTAACGTCAACCCGTCCCCGGTCCATTGATACTACTGAGGGACAGTTGGGGGGTCGACCCCCCCCCAACACAAGGCAATATTTGAAACGTGGGGGTCTGCTCCTTTTTAAGTTTGTCCTGTTTGGATTGCGTTTTACACGAAGAAATATTTTAAACAGCAGGGGTCTTTTTTAATGAGATAATTATGAAATGATGGCTAACCATCTTCCTTTAGTATCGCATAGCGTAAGGAAACCCCCCCCCCCCCCGTTTTCATGCTGCATACTTTATTTGGTTAAATCAGATGGTTTCTGGGTGGGCCTGTTCCTAAAACGTTTCTTGTGTATGCCCCCCCCCCCCTTTGTATGACTGTATGAGACCATTCCCACAATATTTGTGGACTACCTGATAATTAACTTATCATTTTTGTGAACCTAAATAAATATTGTATGTCAACCTATTGAGGCTGGTTTATTGGATGTTAACTTTAGCTCAGCAGCCGTTGCTCTCTTCATCTCCCTGGATCCATTGCTTTAGAAATGTAAGTATATGTAAAGACATGTATGTAAATGAAAAGACAGATACCAGAATCATACACTTAAATGCCCCATAGGTCACAGTTTTCCCCCCAACAGATCCCCTGTACTGAGAGTGGACCACTTTGCCAATGAATGGCAATGACTTGGCATCAGGCGCTGCAGTAAATCTGAGGATACGGGAGCAGAAGCAGCCATAAATAGTTTAGGGCAGCATCTCCCTGTCTGAAGGCTTTAACTGAGATCTCAAGCTTAATGATGATGTCATAAGTCAGTGAGGGCATTGTGGCTTCAGTTAGCTTTTCTATTATCATTTACAGCCTCTGCACAGTATTCGTGCGTAGCAGCCAGCGTTACTAGTTCCAACCCGCTAATACAAACAGCTGTTCCCAGTAGATTTGACACGCAGCTCCGCTCTGTCGTTCCTCCTATCGTTGCTTTCTGGGTCACTGGATGATGTGGACACGACTTCACAGATGGCAGACAATCAGTGCACCTGTCTGCCTGCATGTGTAAACGTCACTGTTTACACGTCAAGCTTTCCTACAGTATATTAACTGTGTCATTACAGATCAGTTTCAGTTTTTTCAAGCACCAAATGCACAGCCAATATCACGTCAAGGCTGTTTACAGGCTGTTTTTGTATTTCTGAATTCTCTAAGTAAAGACCTTAGAGAATTCAGAAATACAAAAACAACAGATGGAGACAATAAGATATTATTAACAAATTGGTCATACAAGAAAATCTGTGTAAGACCAGACAGTTGTTTCATTTCATTTACCGACCCCAAGGAGGATCTGCAGGGCTCCTGTGTAGGCACAATTATCCCAAACACTTTATTAACTTTGGCTTCAAGTGGCCAAAACATCAATAGATCCAATGTAATTATTAGAATCTCCAAAAAGGCAGTCGTGTTGTATTCGATTTAAATCAGGTTCAGCACATTTCAGGTACAGTCCATGACGTAGAGGGAAACAAAGGCAGCAGGTTTATATACAGCTTATTCTGTGACTATAGCCTCACATTGGCTCTGGAAGCAGCACCAGCTGTGTGTGTGTGTGTGTGTGTCTGTGTGTGCACGTACAGTACGTACCATTTCAGCCACTGAGCCTGAGATCCTGAGGTGGACACAAAGCCGGCTTTATGGCCGCGCTGCTCTCACTGTTGTGTCAGTGCTGCCTGGCTGGATGCATTACCCCCAAACCTAACGCCCCCCCCCCCCCCCCCACCACACACACACACATACTAACTAACTAACTAACTAACTAACTAACGTGTGTCTTTCCTCTACCTTTCCTTCTCGTTCCTTCATGCACGTGACGTCACTCTCTCTACTTTCTCTCCTCCCGTCCATCGGCTTTCACGCCTTCACGGGCTTGAATGTAAAAAACATAAAAACGATCGGGCACGTTTCAGGCTCCATTAACCAACGTGTACAGGTGAACCGGCAGCGACAGATGTTCTCGCTGGAACATCTGGCCGCTGAAGCCTTTGCGCCACCGGTCTGCTAAGTCGTAGTGGTTAATTCTCGGCGGAGCTTCAGCTGTTTGGCGGATTAAGACCCCAAATATCCAACGTGATTTCCTCTCCCTAACCTACTGCGCTCCATCTTTGCTGCCGCTGTACGTGTGGAGGACAGAACGACGAGGTGCTACCGCTCAACGATGCTGCCCACGTTTGAGGGAGACACTATTGCGCGGCAGCGTGTGTGAACATAACCCGGTGGAGGAATGTGATGTAGGGTCTCAGATGCAGGCGTGGATCCATCCTCGTCCGTCTGTCGCTGCAGCTGCAGAGATCATTTTTCATGTTGGACCTGCATGCTGGCAGTGTGCCGGACACTCTCTTCCTGTCCTGCTCTCTCTCTCTTTCTCTCGCTCGCCCTCTATCCTCCTACCTTATTTAACACCCTTCCCTCTCTCTTTACGTTTCTCTCCTCCTTCCCTCTGATCCGCTTGAGTGGTGCAGTGATCTCAGCCGTCTACCCCCCAAAAAATGCAGGGGGGGGGGGGTCTCATTTTATGACATAATTCTTGCCACTCACCACGAGGGGAACCAACTGGCGGCGAGCGGGTTTGTGTGTGTACACAAATTCTAATTCTCCTGCCATTACTCAACGTGAGAGCCCAGCTGCAAAGGAAGCGTTTCTAACAATGGTCCTGTTAAGACGAGCCAACAGGATCATGGTCACACTCGCTCATAAACACCAACCTCTTACTAGACTAAAGAAAATCTAAAACTGGTGCTGGTGAAGTAACGTAACACTAAAGTTACCTTTACGTTTGACAAACAAGCAACAAGAACAAAAGATGAATGGATGAACAGATGGATGGATGAGTGGGTGGGTGGATGGATATTCTAACTGTTACACAAAGAACCAGGCCAGAACCAGCAGAACCAGGAAAATAAAGACGAGGACTCACTCCCTCATGTCTCTTCGCTCTCCTTAGCATAAAAGCTAAGCTGTCAGTATAAACACTACATAACGTTCATATATAGATCATTGTTATGCAACATTTATGTGTGGACAGTGTCTATGCGACTGTGGTCAGTGTGGGACGTGTGTGTTTATGTCTGTATATATACATATATGTATATTTACTGTATTGTATTGTTTGTTTGCACCAGGAGCTCATCCAGTTTTGTTGTATACATGTTGTTCAATGACAGTAAAAGTTGTTGTATTCAGAGCGCTTTGATGGTGCTTCTCGTTGAGTCACACACACACTTTCACACCGATGGCAAAGCTGACACACCAGACAACCAGACACTTCCACCCGTGACCATGGCAGCCACAAAACAAGGCACGCGTGATTGTTGGTGTCTAATGTTTTGGTTAATGGTGATGCAGAAAGCCAGAAAATCTGTCCTGCATTAACATATTAAAAACAAATTACTGAATTGGTGGAGACAAAACGCAAAACTAACATTAAATTAAGAAAAATGTGAAGCGATTTGACACAGAACGCTCACTAAGATTACATTGTTGTCCAGAGATTGTCCAGAGAACCTCTTGTTCTAGTATCATCAAGCCTTAACCATCAGTGACTGTGGATCCTACGCTGGGTGACTAATACCCAGACAGCTGGTGCACACTTGTACCTTACTGTTATGTGATCTGTACACACACACACACACTTGCAGACTGCATGCATGTGTGTGTGTGTGTGTGTGTGTGTGTGTGTGTGTGTGTGTGTGTGTGTGTGTGTGTGTGTGTGTGGAGGGCGGGGCAGAACGGATGGACCACTGCAGGTCTGATGTCAGCCCTTGAACTGAGAGCGGAGCATCCTGACATCTAGTGGCCACGTTCTCCGCTAACACGCTACGTAGCGCATGCTCTCAGGCTGGTGCCTCAGATGAAGAACACACAAAAAGATCATACCATGTTATTTTATCACGCTGCAACACGGCACAGAAAGAATAGCAATAAAAACAAGGACGATGAAGTACGGTCCTTATCTGTGTACACGTGTCAGAAGGAAAGGCAATATTTATTTAGGAAGTTTCCTTGTGTAATCTAGGTCAGACATCACCTGCTCAGCTGATCACCTGGCTTCAGGCGTTATCAGTGCTATGGTGGACGACTAACAACATATGGGGCCGATTGCCTCATTTTACACATAAACAAGCTGTTAAGCTTTGTGAACGTGGGTTTGGGCTAAATTTAGAGCAAGAATCAACTAGAATCAGCTAAATCGGTTTACACTGGGACTTTTAATAGACTTTGCTGCCGAGGGTCCGGCCTTTCTGGAGGAGTGATCCCCGTTCTTGCTGAACACACTTTGATAGTGATGCTGGTGGGGTCATTGTGTGTGTGTGTGTGTGTGTGTGTGTGTGTGTGTGTGTGTGTGTGTGTGTGTGTGTGTGTGTGTGTGTGTGTGTGTGTGTGTGTGATGGCAGCCTCTGTCCATTGTCCTGCATCTGCCTCAGGCTCACAGCATTTGCATGTTGTGCCGTTTTACAGGTCCAAATTTGTTTGTATATGCTGCTTTATGTCATTTAGAAGGAAAGAGCGTAGGAGCGACGGGGGCCATGTTCTAACTGTGGTCAGATGAGGAAAAAGTATCATTTACAGTCTGCTTTACTGCCTGTTTGTGGGGGGTTTTGTGAGAAGACTTGGAGTTTTCTAGAAATGCTGTCCACATTTATCGCGGAGCCAGAACAGGAGCAGGGTTCACGAAAGGAGCCCGAAACCGAAAGGGAGGACCCGAAGCCGAGGGCCGACGACCCGTCGCTGGCCCTTGTCGAGTTTCGCATCCAACAGCTGCAAAACAGGCTTTTAATTCTGCAAAATGCACAGGAGGTGAAGAAAAAGGCAGCAGACGGCGCTGAGACCGCAGAAGAAGGTGAGTTCACAACCCGTTTGCCTTGAGACCCTGGACACACATGATCCATTTCTGTCTTAAACAGCTAGAAAACAATTATTTATCCTTCATCCCCAAATTAGGTAATTTAAATTTACAGTACCTTATACCTGAATAAGCCCAAGTTCATTTATTTCGTAGGCTAATGTCACCAAAGCTGAATCTGTTCCATTAATTGTTATTATAAAACATAATAATTGTTATATAGGAGAACTAATGTAATCTAATTAACTATCTAAATCTAAGAGCTGCTACAAAATATGTTGTTGTTTTGCAATTCAAATAGTCAGATCTGATCATAATCTTTAGGAAAATTTCACACATCACAAGGAAAAGGGGAAAATGTTCGAAACACACACACACACACACACACACACACACACAGACACACACACACACACACACACACACTGTACGTCTGTCGCTCAGAGTCTCCGGCGACGTGCGACCTCGGCGACGAAGGCTGCGACGAAGGCTGCGAACTGGAGGAGGTTCAGCAGGAACTGGAGGAGCTTCAGGTCACAAAGACAAAGCTGGAGAAGCGGGGGAAAAGCTCCAGAAGCACAGGTCACAGAGTCTCCACTTCACATGTCTCATCACATTTTTACCTATATTTAATTTAATCTAATCACAAATGCATCTATTCTGATGTAAATCAGGTCATCAGGGGTCATATGAAGCTAAGACGCCACACAGGGGGATCTACACCCTGCCAGATCCCCACCTGCAGCACTTCAAACCAATGCCTACAGCCGACCAGATTATTCCAGGTGACCAAATCGTGCATGCGCCGACACACATCGTGCAAACGCATCCAGATCGCGTCAGGGTAGTGAACCCGTTCTCTGTGTCTCGCGGGACAGTGGAGCATCTGGGTAAGATGCCGATGTTCACCCGCTGTCCGTCCTGCGGCGCGCTCATCTGCACAGAGATCCAAAGGAAAACCAGCGAGACCATGTGGCTGCTCTGCTGCGTGCTGTCGATGGTGGGGTGAGTCGTCCACCTGCTACTAATACATTTACAGCGTGTTTGAAATAGATCATTATGTCTTTATGATTGAATAGATGCAGCTGCAAACAGCCTATCTGAGCATCACGATAAGAAATAGAGAGAAGCAGCCAGTCCGGCTCAGTTTAAAGCATCAATCAACCTCATGTGAAACTGATCTGTCTCTGCCACGCAGGTGTGTTGCCGGCTGCTGCTTGATGCCTTTCTTTATGGAAGGCCTGAAAAAGGTCTGTCACTACTGCCCCAACTGCCAGGCCAAAATACACATCCACCGACCATTGTGACGCGGACGCGTACTGCATTAACCTGTCCTCTGGTTTTCATCTACATAGGACCTCACTTACTTTACTTCCATGCATGATGTTTGGAGTGAGTCCAAAGTGACAAACTGCTCATTTGGCTGCAGCCTCTTTTTTACCGGTTGCTAATGTTGGGACGTGTCCTGGTTTGTCTGCTAATACCCAGTGTTTCCCCTTTATGAGGAAGCAAGGTTTATAAACATTAGCTGAAAGGAAAATGGAAACGTATGTAAAACAGGAACGTAACCAAATGTGTGCAACAAAGGAAAACAAAAAAGCTGTAGCTGCTTCCGTTTTATGAGCAGTTATTTGTAATGACCTCATTTGTTTGAATTCTGTATTTCACAAGTTGTAAATAAGCTCTGCACGTTTTCACAGTACACCAGATTTTATTGACACATAAAGGCAGTACTTACAAGTACTTATATACATCTTCGAGTATTTACAAAATAGAGCGCCTATGGATGTTTGACATGTATAAAAATATGCATTACATTTATATAAATATGTACACAATGTGCAAAACATATGGCATTACAAACATCGAGAGGCGTGGCATGGACAAGACGACTGTTACACTGAAGAACGGGGTTCCGCTGATAACTGGAGAACCTTCACCCATGCTTCCCAAAGTACATCTATTTATAGAACACGACACCTTTTACTGAGCTTTGGTGGAAGGTTTGACTTTACCACACAAACAGGACAATGTTTGCATGAGGATGAGAGCAGAGAAGATAAGATGCTGACTGAACCTTAGGGGGGTTCGTCAGGCTGACACTGCTTCCACCAACAGAGGTTCATCAAAGGAAGTGGCGTGAAGGCAGGCGATGACATACAGTACAATATATTGAGGGAGAACAGCCATTATTGCTTGTTGCTGTCCCTGTCTTGCCAAAAGGGCCAAATGTAAGTGGTATCACGTTGAGTGTACATTTACTGCAGCACAGACGTTTCTTTATGTTGATATGTAAAATAAAATGGGAATTTTCCAAACCAAAAATATACACATTGAATCTTCTTCTAGATGCTGTACACAGGCATGGTAACAATAAATGTTTGAATTAAAGTTAAATACAAAACTGCACCAAAATAACTAAATGTGATAATATGTTCCACCGCCTTTTTGGCAACAAATATTCAGTTGGACATTTTGAAAATGGAAAGACTGAACAGACCAACTAGTGATTCTTACGGTCTGTGGAGAAAAACAGCTGGACCGGCAGAGTCTAAGGGGAAGGTTAAGGTAATCTAATAGGAGCAGGGGACATACCTGTAAGGCTGTTTCAGTGGCTTTACATGTATGCAACCTTTAAGGGAAACGCTTACAGGAGTAGGATTTTGGTCTTGGTCTGATTTGATGCCAAATGTTCATCTGCAGCAGGACACTGGTAACATGAAGCTCTTGTATATTATTAGTCTGCATATCACTGCTGCTGTGAACAGCAAGTCAACATTATACACAATTGAGGATATTTCAGAGACCCTGATGTACCAACAGTAGGTAACAATGATGCATTAAAGACAATCTGAAAGCAAGAATGTATCAAACCCCAAATTAAAAAACGGACACTGAGATTCAATGCAATTCATTTAAAACAAGAACAAGGAGGAGCTCTACTGACCCGACACTGTGTGGCACACCTCACAGCATGTGACTGCAGGACACCACGTGGGAACGTGGACAGAAGCTTTCGGAAAAGTAAAAGCTCTGCTGCCGAGCTCATGCTTTTATTGGATAAATATTCAGCCGTGTCATTCAGCCGAGGCTGTGAAAGTGAAACAGTCGGAGATTCAAATCCGAATACGATCATGCACACGGAGACACGGACGGACATGCAGGACAGAAGGGGAACACGCCCACGCACAGAGCAGCGCGCTGGTCTCTCTCACACGCTCAGGACGCTAGAAGCCGCAGCAGCCATATGGTACAGAACATTCAGACCCCTCCTGATGATATTTATGCTGGAGGTAAAGACTTTGCAGCTACTGGCAATTTTAGTTAGCATCCTAGTTTGCTATGGATGCACCAACTTGCTCCACACACACACACACACACACACACACACACACACACACACACACACACACACACACACACACACACACACACACACACACACACACACACACACACACACACACACACACACACACACACACACACACACACACACACACACACACACACACACACACACAAAGTGCAGGGATACTGTTACGACAGTGACATATAAAGCTCATCCCAACAAGCATTGTTATTCCTTGATTTAACTTGCAGCACACTCTCAGCTGACAGCGAGTTTGGACACGTCTACATCTCAAACTGATATTTGATCCCCTTCCACTGTCAGTTTACTATTAGAAAGAGAGACAAAAAAGCTGCCAATGTCATAAAGTCCAATTTTTTCAGATATTTCTAAAAGTACATTCAAAATAAGAGTCTTGGACAAGAACTGCAGTATCTCTGGAGCAATATGTCGATCACAGTTATGTGAATCACTTCAGATTAATGGTTGTCTTGGAAAGGCAGAGTTCACATTTCCTTGTTCTGAGGTGAAGGAGGCGCATGCTCACATCTCTCTGCCTCTTTAGTGCATAGCTCTCACAAATATGTCAGCTTGACCGGAGTCTTTTGTTCTTCAGAGTCATTGGTTCCACAGCTCCACCACAGGCATCAACTACATTAGAAGAAAACAGTCACATCTGATACGACGGGTCAGACAAGTCAGCGAGCGCATATATTATCTTACAGTATGTAGTGGACTGGACCAGTGTGAACAGAGGCTTGTCCGCAATGCAGCCAGGAATCCCTTCAAAGTATGGCTCATTGCCCAACTGTACCTGGCTGCGCGTCATAAAGGGAACAGGTGGTTTTAGTGTAAGCACCTCACACAGGCCAAGCCAAAGCACTTGGTCGACTGGTTTAATAAAAAGTCCTTCCAGGTGTGGTGGTCGTGGTCAGTTCATTGTCTGAGGCTGTGCAGACGTCATAAGATGCTGATGTTCTGGGTCGACCCTCCCCTTTGAACATCGAGTCTAATAGAAGCTTCAAAACTGCAACACACTTCTTGTGCCATAGCAATCAGCGTCTTTTCAATTTCCAATGGCACTACGTTGTTTGAATGGACCCTCATCTCCTTTTTTATATCCTGTAGTTCACTTAAAAACTATTTACAAACAATCTACACAACTAGTCTTCATTTGGCTCAGCCTCTGTACAACCATCAATAAAATCATGACATCAGACACAGAGTCGACTTGTTTTAAAATCCCTTATTGGGTCTCACCAGTAATAATATTCTTCTGGTTTTAAGCCATGGCATTCCTCTTTTAAAGCTGTGCAAACATCTGCTTGTAGTTTGATTTCAATCAGTGCACTGCCTTTACACCATCCCTTCTTCTAGTATATAGTGGGAATATTGAAGATGGTGTGACTGGATTGTTGAGTGAGATGGCATAGTAGACATGTCATGTTCCTTTTATTCGCCACCCTATTTAAATTGTTGAGAACCAACCTCCTTGCAGCATATAATGCCTTTCTCTTCATCCATCCATCTCTGGCTGAGGCAGGTTTCTTGCTTACTTATCCAGCCCCGCGATCAGTCCCAGTGCAGCTGCAGGTCATGTGCATCGAGGAAGTCAGTAGGGATCCCCAGCGGTGTAAGTGCTCCAGCAGGACCTGGTGGCATGGTGAGGTCCAGCCACTCCATGTTATCTAATGTGGGGTCAGACAGGCCCATGTTGAGAGAGGAAGGAGGCGAGGAGGAATCACAAAAAGACAGGTCTGAGGTGTCCATGGGCGAGTAGGGTTGCTGGTCCATCAGCTGCGCCTGGAGCTCCTCCATAAGGCCCTGTGTTCGCAGGTCTGATACCGGTGATGTCCCCACCAGTGTCTCCTCCAGAAAGGATTCCAGCTGATTATCTGTTGCCAGGGACGACAGGCTGGGTAGACCATGGTCGATGACGGGGCCCATGGTGGGGAGAGGCGCCACTTGGATTTGTGGTGGGGGCCTGGAAAGGACGGTGCTGACCGGCAGGGTGGTGATATTAGCGGTGACAGGGACAGTCTTGTTGAGAGACATGGATGGTTCTTGCTGGATAAACGGTGTGATTTCTGCAGAGGTTAAAAAAAGATGATTATTAGGCACTATATACAAACAACAAACAGTCTGCATGGCATCAGCTTTAATGAGTCTTTGCACATAACATGTCAAATCACCCAAATGAAATCACAGCTTCCCACTTTTTTGGGGTCATTGGGCTGTTTTGGTGTTTTGACATGAGATGCTCATACTGTGGGTGTGTGTGCTTACCTCCGCTCTCTATGAGAATGTCGAACAAGTCATCCATTTGCTGACTGGTTGCTGTGGAAACCTGAAACGGCAGCAAAGTTAAGAACATTTGAGACAAACTCTCAAGGCTATAAACATTTAGCCTTTTTTGAATTTCTGAAGGTTGTTGTGGCTGGAATCTGCTGGAGCATAAAGAGCATTGTGTGACTATGGCTAGAATGGACCTCTTACCTGCGAAGCGTTGTTGATTTGCAGGCTCCGGCTCTGTTTGACAGCCTCCTCGTAGCGGGGGGGCTCTCGTGCCTTCAGAGGCTGATTAGTGAGAGAGGTGGGCTGCAGAATAAAGGCCGGCTGGGGAGAAGGTGGCTGGGAGAACGGTTGGATATTGAGTGAACTTGTATAATAAAATATTATGACTATAAAAGCAGAAGAATAAATGCCTCAGCAATGATACCTTATTAAGGGGTCCGTTGGAGATGTGGTGGTTGGGTGACGCCTGTGGAGAGACCCTGCTCTCTGAGGCGTTTCTTGGGTAACGCTGGTGATTCAGCTCAGGTGCAGTCTTCTGGTTCTCCAGACCAGGGGTATTATTGCACATGGTCAGAGTCTGTTAGAAAACAGAAATCAGTTCATCTTGTATCGTCATTGAAGCGCACCAGATTACACTGTGCTAAGCACTCAAAGTGAAGGGGAAAATGAGAGACGCCCAAATCTTACCTGCAGGCTAACAGTGGTGCTTGGCAGCTGGATTCCACTAGCACTGTTAGGTAGTGAAACTGGGAGGAGGATCTGAGTTCCAGCCTGGCCAGTAGTTGTCAGGAGGGTCTGAGGCTGACCCAGCACCTGGGAGACTCCAGCTGGGTGGCTGATAAAGAACTGCTGCAGACCGGGGGCTGCAGGTTGGGAATGGGGCTGGAGTTTGGGACTCCTCTGAGACTGGGCCAGCACTTGCGGACTGGTGCTTAATTGTGGCTGGGTTTGGGGCTTGAGCTGGGCGATGAGCTGATTTTGGGTCTGGAGCTGTCGTGACATGCCAGAAGCAACAGTCACGTCCTCCAATTTTACCACAGATTGCAGGGGACTTGTAAAAGCCTGGGAGCCCAGGATTGTGTTAGGCATGGCAGTAGATGAACAGTTTGACAGGACTGCACCTTCCACCTTAACTACATTTGAGTTCAGAACAGTAGCAACCCGGTTCACGTTAGGTACAGAGTTGGGTTTGGGAGACACAGAGACAGTGTCTGTAGCTGTACCTTGGCCTCGTTTCTCTACCTCCAGCTGCATCTTCAGCGCCTCCACCAGCCTCTGCTCCTGCTCCAGCTTCCTCATCAGCTCTTCTATTTGCCGTTCCTTCTCATGGAGCCTCCTGTCCTTTTCCTCCGGGACTTGAAAACATGGCAGAGGAGAGGAGTGCGGGCCCATAGCGTCAGGGCTCACTATGACTGCATCCAGAGGCACGTCAGATAAGCCTACATCCTGTTGGAGGGAGGAGGAATCCGTGGGAATGGGTGAAACGGGAGACACGGCGGTGGAGCTGGTTGGAACCAACTGCTGGACTGGGAGTACTACAGCAGGAGTCGCAGTGGAGCTGGTGACGTCCATGGGGACAGAGGAGAGTGCGACTTTGGCAGGAGGAGGAGCAGTGGCAGGACTACAAGTGCTGGGGCTCTCTTGGTAGGGCTTTAACCTTTCGATGAGTTCAGTCTTCGTTCCTGATACAGGGAGGCTCCGCAGCTTTAGCTCCAGTTTTAGCTCAGCCACCTAGAGAGATGGAAGTTAGCATTTTAGACTGGCAGGAAAACAGAGAAACACAGACTTAATAATACAATTCAGCTTGTTTGAAATCGACTTCAATCAAACTATGGGTATCATCTGTTAAGCAAATATTGTGCTAAATACAGTAGAATAGTTGTAGCCATCAGACTTCGAGGAAAGAGCTGTCACATGTCCATTTAAAATGTATCTACTGTCTCTAGATCTGAATCTCAGGTATTGGTGTTTATGCAGACTAATCAACTGAGACATTATTGGACACATTATATTTTCAGAGACGTCGTATGCAACCTTTTCAGGCTTTTAGCTGCAGCTGCACTGAAGCTTTTTAGTGACAAGACAAAACCCTGTAAAAGTCGTTCAAGGAGTGGTCACATTTCTCTTGCTGTCTCTGGAACATATTGATTCAGTTCAGTTTTATTTGTTTAAAAAAAATGAAGGAATGTGTTTTTAAAAGGCTGATGATTATAGGAAAACAGCTAAAACTGCTTGGGCATGCTGTTTCGAGGGTAAAGGCTTCGCTGGTACAAGTGGGTTTCCAAATACCTTCATCTCTTCCAGGTTGGCAGGCAAAACCCCTGGCTTGCGGTTCGAAAGTGAGTTGTTTGGCCGAGTGAGCGCCTGAGGTAGAGTGGGAGGGGGAGGGGCGGTGGGCAAAGACACGACGATGGAGGTCGGCAGGCTGCTGGCGGCGCTGCTTTGTCCCTCTGCCACAGGTCTACGGGGAGAAACAAACAAAGCGATGAGCTTATTCGGAATTACGCCAATAAACAGCTGATGAAGAGGAAGTGAATGTGGGAAGGTACTATTGTGTAGATAACTGGAAGCAGAAAATAGAGAAACACTGGAAGCACATAAAGGAAGTGGGTCCCCCGTGTAAGCAGACCATCCATCCTGTGCCCTACACTTCACCAACAAAGCCAGTCAGCTCAAAGGAGAAGCACAGGTCACAGGGCCATGACGCAGCTGAGAGACAGCAGCTGGTGAAGCAACTTAATAACAGAAGTTATTAATATGAATAGATAGAAACTATAGTCGGGCTTTTGAAAACAATACTTGGTACCAAAGTCACAGCCCACCAAACCACATGAGCAACAATTCAATATAAGAATGGTGGCTGAATATAGAACAATACAGTCACTTAACTCAAGATGACGTGTTGTTTTTACAAGCTGCTGCAGTCTAAAAGACAATCAGGTTGCAGATGGAAGGAAGGTATTATGTTGTTCTATACATACTTCAGTGGTGCTGGTAGTATAGTCTGGTAGTTGTAGTGCTGCTGTTGCTGACTGAGGATCTGCAGCTGGAGGAACAGTTGCTGTTGCTGCAGCAGTCGCGCATAGGAGGTGTCCATTGGTGCTTCACTGGTCTCCTGCTTCTGGTCTGGGGGAACATACTGGTGGTACTTGAGCTTCTTCACCCTGGGCTTTGGCTCTTTGCCCTTTTTGCTGCGGGTCTTCTCCGAGGGCGACTTCTGCTGGCTTTGCTATTGCAGGAGAGAATAGAGAAGTAAAATTCACAGCCTCCTCTGAATGACTGAGCATCTTTTTATAGACATATTCTTTACATCCTTTGTGGTTTCAAGGAAGCAGAGTGCTATAAAAACATCAACGCATGCGCTTGAGTGAGGTGCAATGATAGTGGACTTACTTTTACCAGAGTTGGGCCTGGTTTTGAAAAAGTAGCTGTAGTGAGCGGCTGAGGAGGAGTTACAGCTGGACGGCTGGTGGGGATCACTTTAAAGTCTGGAGCTGCTAGTGTGTGTAGTGTAGGGACTGGGCGGGTCTATAATAAAATGGGATGGCAATTAGAACTGCAAAGCAACTGCTGTCAAATCAAGTAAAACACCAACACCAGGTACTAGTCGTCTGTTCAACCTGCAGCATGGCGCTGGGCTGTGGTGGTAGTGCCACGGCTGGAGGGGACATCTCTGGTGCCTTGCTCTCGGCTGGTGAGGGGAGCGAAGCTTGAGACTCTTGGCTTGCCGGCTGCTCTGGGGACAGAGCGTCACTGCTGTCTTCATCGATCACCTTGGGATAATTCACTTGGCCCACTGACAGACAAAACAGAAGAGAATAAGTCCTGCAGGTACAGTCCTGTATCAGTGTTTATTGCTGTGCAGCAACCCTTCTAACAGTCCATTTAAAGCAGAGAGAAACTGAGGATGGGTGCCTCAGTCAATAGTTCCTCACTCACTTTAACCAAAAGTCTTTATTCATTTCTAGTGTTTATCTGTTACTCTGCCCACTGCTCACCAATAATGGCCTGTTTGAGGTTGGAATCCACTGGTAGGATGTTTTTCTCCACCAGCTCCATAGGGCCGGGTCGCTGGGCGATCTTTTCATTTAGATTGTCAGCCAGCCGGGCCCTCTTTAGCTTCATCTGGGTGGCCTGTAGGGAAGGCTCCGCTCCAGTCTCTGGAGGATAGAAACATACGTAATGTAATGCAATGTAACAGCACTTTAAAGGGCTTTGCTCAGTGCAAAGTACTAGTTCATTTTTATAATTCTACTAGCTGTAAGATGCTGTTTATACAGGCGCAGCATTATGCCGGGGAAACACTAGCTCAAACAATAAGAGTGTGTTGTGGAACTGAGAATTACCAGTACCTTGCAGGATGTGCATCCTGACCAGCTCTGCTCTCTCTGGCCGACTGCGGATCTTGTGCTTGAGAAAATTCTCAGTCTAAACACCAATTTGGACACAAAGGAATCAGGAAATTGCTGAACCATTCAAGCCACCACTGAGCTGAATCATCTAGATCTTTACTATAGTGCCGTTCTGAAATGTTGCCTTACTCTGGCTCTTTCCAGGCTGCGAATCTGCCCATGGAAAGCTGCCGGGCTCTTCAGAGCTGCAACACATAACATGTTCCTCAATCCAAAAGAATGACGTAAAAGCACAATTTTATAGACAATGGGATTAAGATGCCATATGACTTTATTAATTACACAAAGGGGAAATTCTTTTGTTTGCAGCAGCAATGAAACTTTAAACAAAAACAACAGACAAACTGAAAAAAAAAACAATATTAACTGTGCAAGAAAATAAAAACAAGGTACTTAAGTAAATTTTAATTTAGATATTAGAGCATATTTTGAATATTTACAGCATTAATGGACGGCAGATGGATGGTTAAAAAAAGATTATTAGGAGCTATTGCACATTTTAGGGTACACAGTGTAAAATATGAGATATTGAACATTGATGTTGTGATCATACTGATATTGTAATAACATAGCAATGAATGAGTACACTGTGTAGTGTGTGTCACTGCAGTACTGCATTGTACAGTCTGATGCTGTGGGGAAGAATGACCTGCTTAAAATATTACCATGACCTGCTTGACCTGAGCAAATGTTTTTTTTTTTTGCGGCAGTCAGTATGCAGTTGTGTTATCGTTTACTCGCCCACAGCACATTACGGTGGGAGATGGAAGGCTGGCAGAGCCGGTACTCACGTGGCATGATGCCTTGGTCCACCAACTGCTCCCTGGTTCGCCTTTGCTGAAGCCTCAACTGTAGTACTGCAATCGAAAAAAAAAGAAGAAAGTTGATGCAAGTACAGTAGCCAATACTAAAGCAGCAGTTAAAGCCTGCAGGATCATTTGTAACAAAATGCTGTTCCTGACAGTTCCTTTGTACATCTGCACATGTGAAACGATGGCATGCTGCTTAATCTTGTGTTCACGCTTTACAACATGTATTGATTTTAGGACTGACCACTATCCACAAGCCCATTTACTTCCAAAACACCTGAATCTTTAATTTTCAATCTACTGCTGCTACCTCCAAAATGGGTAGTTTGTCTCATGACTGTAGGCAATCTAAACATAGCACAATAAGAAAGACATGGGGTTCCTTGTAACAAAGCCCTGTGATTGTGTCAAGTAGGCTTATAAAAGAGGAAGGTGTCACTTCACTAAAAGCATGCAATGTTTTACATACTGGGAAATGGTAAACAGAATTATTTTCCACGTGGAAAGTAAATAGTTAGAATTAACTGTGAATTATATTAAACCTACTGTACAATGCCAATAACAAATCAAATAAACTACATTCATTTTTCAATTTGACTTGCTCCCATTTATTTATTTTTGATGCATATAATAAATAATAATAAATGTACAGCTGAACAAAAGAATAAACACTCCATTCACAAGATGTTACGCATTAAAACTTAGCAGATAAATACAACAGTCTGACAGGAAGCAGCTGGCCTCTGCCCCAATGAGTATCGCTAAAACATAAGATGAGGATACACATAACCCAGAGGGAAAACTTACTTTGTAATGCATGCAAAGGCCAAAGCATTTCACTACTTTGGCTAAAAAACTTAAATACTACAGCTGTGAACAATCACTTATACTAATCTACAGCTATTTTTAGACACGATCCAACCAGAACTTATCTGGACATTACTAGAGCGGCATGCCAAAGGCAGCTGGACGATAAGCAGACTTTATTCTGCCAGCTTCCCCGTCGAACGTCAGATTAAGCCCATGTGTGCAACAGGTAGGTGTCAAGAGGACACACAGCCAGAACGCTTGTCGATGGGATTTGTGCTCAAGTCCTCTGGGAAATGCTGCAGAACCTTCAGACAAACAAATGGTGACCAGTGAACAGAGCAGGCTGGGGGGAGAGGTGAAAGGTCACTGAGCTGTAGTATCCACACATAGATTACACAGCTCAGATGTGAGCATGCTCAGGAATGCTGCTGGGCAAAGACAGGCATGAACAAAAAGGAGTGAGCGGCAGTCTTCAGACCACCATAAGTCATCTAGGCCCAGACACTCAAACCTATCACGATGGTAGACAGATTAACACCTGCCTGTTGAAATCAATGAGAGAAGAGATGCAGTGGGCAAAGTGGAGGATGGCTCACAGGCTGGAAACTATGATGTGTGGAAATGACAACAGCCAAGATAATGAGTGGGTGCTACTACCGCTGACATTCCACAGGCACAATCAAGAATCCACTATCAAAACGTTTTACTGTGCTCTCTTAGCAATAGCTTCACAACAACACTGGGTCTGCTGCTACATACACTATTTGTATGCATCTGTTGACTGTGTCTGACAAATAAAATAAAACCAATCCTAAGCATGATCAGCATCACAATGATCCTCTACACTCTACCATCCAAACCAAGATCAGGAACCGGCCAATACAAGACTTATTTTTACTTGCTCTGATGTCACCATGCAACAATTTATTAGTGTTGTGTCACTGCCAATGCAAAAACTGGTTAGCACAATATTATATAAAGGATAATGGAAAAGAAAAAGGTTTTCAGGCTGCATTTAAACCCAAAACTACAGTGGGTTCAGCCTCATAGCCCCCCCCCCTTTTTCCTCCTGTGCTTTGAAGGTGGTTTGGTTGGATGCCAAAAGTGAATGTTATTGTCATGAGCCACTGACAATGACAGAATGACTAAAGCTTAACCAGGACAACTATGTTCCCTAAATCCATTTATGATGGGTCCACTGCCGTCACATTCTACAGCTCAAACAGATGATTTTTAGCATCCCAGCCATGTGAGACTAATCACTGCTCCACCTGGCAGATCAATACAGCACTGCCAAAGGCTGATTAGAAGTTGCTTAGGGGGTGTTAACAAGGTGACTATTCATGCAGTACATCACTGCAGGGGGCACAATCCACAATCTAACTCTCTCCTGGATTACTGTCCTGTACAGCAGCATGTTCTCACCATTTTTACGTTCACTGAGTGGAGGCAGAGAGGGCTGCAGCGACAGCTCCTCCATCTCATGGGTCACCGCCTCACTCTGAGGACTGGGCACGAGCAGACATGACATCTCACAGTCCCCTTCAGCTCCTAGCTGTCCCTGGGTGGCCTGCAGCTCCATACCGACTTCCCAGGCAAACTGCAAGGGGTATGAATCGCCGACCTTCAGTATGCCTTGCTGCTACCTGCATGAACACAAGAAAGAAGGAAAGATGAAGTTAAAAAACAAAACAAATGACTATTTTTAATAAGTTCTTATTTTACTCTTTATTAAAATAATTTTACTATACTATGATTTTCTAATTCCCAATAATTAATTTACTTGGGAATAATGATCATCCTGTTGGCCCTCGCTCAACTGCTAAAAGTTATGGGTAGTATTTCTTCTGAGCCATCTGGAAAAGCTCAGGCGCAGCCCAAAATATGGTTGGAATATCTATCGTACTGAATAATCACTTCAGACCTTTTCAGACAAAAATGCCAGTTAGTACATAAATGTTCCCGCTGTTCACAGAGCTTTCAAAATCTGGAGTATGACGTCACTGTGGTAGTTTCACACAGGGAATGGAAACGTTTCAGGGAGCAAAACAAACAAACTTTGGCATCCATGGCTTCCCAGCGGCGTCCTCAGCCACAGATGCTGAGTGCTAAGACGAAACGTAAGCAGTTTAGAGTTTTCAGCAGCTCCTACACTGACTCCTGTAGCACCTTTTAATAAGCGTATTGTGTTTCGTTTAGTTTTTTTGGTTTCCTTGTAGACCCTTACAACAGAACTGAGATGGACCTAGTTGCTGAACTTATAATAACAATAATACTAATACTCCAATAAAGTGTAAAGCCCAAGCTTAATTTTGTTTTTTTGAGAGTCATCCATTTCAACTTCACTGATTTGCATATTAATGGGCCCCCTCATCGCTGGTAATACAAAGGTCAAGCCAAACTAGGTCAGCTGTTCTGCAACTGTTCAACTGATTTTAGCAGAAATACAAAGACTGTAGATTAATCAATAACCAAGGCTCATTCGGTCCACCTGTAAATTCCTACCGTTAGAAGCAGAGGGCAGCGAGAACAGAGACGCCTGGGGTTAGTGCAGTGCAGTCACACTAAGCCATGGAGTCGAACCTAGAAGGAGAGAGAAATGTGCAAAGGTTAATATCAATATATGACATCATTCAGGATGCAGAATGAATGTAAACCAGGCTGTAATTTTAAGGGTTGCTAAGAAATCCTGAAGGTCACCAACATCTGTCCTTAATACAAATGACTCATAATTAAAACCTGAACTCCACCAGTAGCAAGCAGACATTCATCAGCAAGTACGGAGAGGAAAGAGCTCTGCTTGACAATCATAAGTCATAAATGTAGACAATGCACACGAGCAAAGAAGATTGCAAAGCCTAAAAAGTCCTTCTTGACCAACACAATACCCAACAAACTGCATTGATGATACTAAAAGCACATTTCATTTTTATTAAAAAGACCTAAAATACTTTCTACTAATGAAGCTTAATATCTTTCATTTGTGGGAAACTAACACTTGCCAGTGTAGTATAGTTTGGTGGTTTTTAATTAATTTCTTTACACTAGGCAGAGTGCTCGCATCTTTGCAAAGTCAAGGATGACTGATTAACAAAAAAAAAATACTGGATTCAGGTTTCAATGACTTTCTGATACTTGAGCTGATACTTGCACAAGCTCAAAGTTCAAGTTGGTTTTGATTAGTCATTTCCGCAGCATGATGTGAGTGCGGGCGTGTCGGCGCCTAAGGCTGTTATTTGTGGTGCAAAGGTTTATAAAAGGGCATGCTGGCGCATAAGGTGTTGACCTTTTATTGGGAACTTCCTGGTTTTCTTCACAGCAGTTGAACTAAGTGAGAATGTAATGTGAAAAGCAGCATGTGTGAAACAGACATAAACACCAGTTACTTCACAATAATGCTTCCACCAAACGAGCCCATGGGAGCACATGAAGAGCACTTGTCACTCTGCATATTGGCACAAAGTGGTCATGGTCTACTTTACCCAGCCTGGCTACAGTCTGGCTGACAGTGTGGCATCTTTTAAATCTGCAGCTGGGGTCCAAGCCAGAACCAACTGAAAATTTGAGTGGGTCTGGTTCCACAACTATCAAAAGTGATTAGAAAAGAAAGAAAACAAGATACTATGCAAGTATTTGAAACAGGTTTCTTGTAGAAAATTTGTGGATTGAGGGATTTTGTTTGATTTGCATGGATACTTAAATTTTAACTGTATTAACTAAATAATTGATAAGTACTGATTATGTACTGATTGATAAGTACTGCTACAATTCTACTGCTAAAATTATTAGCAGTAGTATTGTAGCAGTACAGTAAATACAAGCTTAGAAATTAGGAGTAATTATCTAATTTAACAACTAATTGGTTGCGATTTTAGAAATATAATTTCATTTATTTCATATGGGCCATATACAGACCATTTTACATTTTAGGTTGCAATAGAATAATCCAAATAATTTCCATAAATAATACTTTTGTTTGAGTTTGTCTTTTCCGTCATTGGAGTGTTGGAGCTTTGTAGCTTCTCTTAAATGTAAAAACAAGCTAACAGGAAGAAACATGGGTCAACACTGAAACCTGCTCAGGGCTCGTTTGTCAAACCTGCACATGTAACATTGAGTATCTTTAAATTACATCCCATCTCTAAAGTGTCTTGAGATAACTTTATTTGTGAATTGACACTATATAAACAAAACTGAATTGAATAGGCAAATTTTGCTGACCAATTCATAAAAATGTTCATAAAAGGCAAAGAATTAAGATATTATTAAATGACTGAGTATGAAGATATTGTGTATATACAATATCAACTCTTAAAAAAATGTAAGTATTGATTTGACTTTGACCATTTGGGTCTGCAGCTTTTTGTGGCTAAATAAACTCTGCTTTCATCTACAGGTAATAAAGACATTATGTCATAATGGCTCATTCAGTGGAAACAGTGTTCTCTTGTGTTCTCACAGACACACATGTGGTTTCCTTCCTGGCTCTGGGTTTTTTTTTTGTCTTTTGCTGTAAACACAGTCTGAAAACCTGAACAAATAGACCGGCCGAACAAACAAAAAGCGCTGAGAGCAAATTCTATGGAACGCAGGCTTGTTATGCAAATCGGCTTCTGAGAAAAAAAAAGACAAATCTGAATAAAATGCTCCGAGGGCACACTTGGGTGCAGTAGCCAACTCCAGCATAACAGCAGTTCTAATTCTTTCAGTGCAATATGAAGATGGTTTATCAAACTCAACCTGAGGTGAAAAACTGCTGTTCAAATATTGGCATAAATGTGCTCAGAGATGAATCAGGGTTTAGTTCTTCCCATCATAAAAAGAACATAGAGCTACTAGCACCAATTAGCTATGTATAGTGAACTGTACAAGAGGGTGTTCGGACCATGTAGGAGCTATTATTACCATCCAAAACAAGCACAGAATCTGAATGCAATAAAACTTTAATCAGGCCTGTATATCTGAATGTACACAGTATAAGCCAGCATTAGATGAACGTGGCTTTATTGTTTTTGTCTTTTCTTGAGTAAGCAAAGAGCTGATCTGGGTTCCAATAGACCAATATTTACAAGGAGCAGTCGCAGGTGTTTGTGAAGGCGGACACATAAGCTCATGCAAAACAAAGTGCGCCTTGAATGTAGTTACATGTGCTACAGAAGACTGAAAATTGTTCCTTGGGATGTTTGTGTTGTGTATAGTAACGGCATATTGAAATGTTTACTGTTATCTTTTAATTTGCTAACCTCATACAGTATTAATCAGTCATTGATTCATTTCATAAATCTATACAAAAGGTAGAAAAGAAAGTCAGTTGAGTTGCATGTGCTGCAACAGTTAATTAAATCAAATCAAAATTCATATGAAACCATCACAACACCTGAGCTCTGACCCGCATAAATGCACAGACATCTACCTACATTGTGATGCGTGGTTTCCTGTTCATCTAGTTTGCCTCTGGGACAGACAGAACTCTAATCTGGCTAGTAGAGTAGAGTAGAGTAGAGTAAAGTAGAGAGCCTGAAACAACATGGGGGAGGGAAAGTAAATAAGTAAATGAAATCACACATGGATAAGGTGATGTCCAGATGTGTGGAATAGATCATCAGTGTTTAAGTCGGAGCTGATCACTCACACTTCGCAGAACTGGAAAAAGGCCGTGTGTGAGGTCACCACATCCTGTCCGTGACTCAGAAACTTTTTGTCTTTGCTTCACTTCCACTTATTGCATGCTCAAGCATGCACACAACACGCTGCAGTAAACACACACTTCCCGACAAACCCGACAACCAGCTAGATTGAACGACAAACACACGACAACATTAATGATTTCATTACAAGTGGCTCCACCACACGCAGTGTTTTCGCAGTGTGCGGGACGAGCTAACGTAAGCAGCTAGCTACTAAATCTGACAGGTGAGTGAGTTGTACACAGTGCCAGACATTTAAACGCGAGGGATTTCCGTTTCCACTTTTATCTGTGGCTACAAAACAAACATCGAAATAAGTCACACGTAACGAAAAAGGCATCGTCTACGCGTTACGGCGTTGCCTTGCCCGGTCCCGTCGGCACCCTTCTGTCTGCACATCAAGAACCTTCATCAACAGCCCTCTCACATTTTCGCTAGTTAGCTCGGTTTAGCTAACACGGGCTAACATGCTAAAAACATGACAGCAGCGCACCGCGTCCGTGCTCTTACCGAACTGTGACTCGAAACACAAGACGGCCCAAGGTCGCGTTCACAGCGTTGTATCCATCATTGCTAGCAGACGTGTCTTGTGTAGTTATTTTTTTTCCAGCTATGGGATTGAAGTTTATTTCGCTGAGTAAAATGGCTGCGATTGGTAAGGCTTCGGATGCAGAGTGATGTAATGACGCTGGGGGACAGGGAGCGTTGGGGGGAGTGGAAAAGGGCAGGGACTGATGCCGCCATCGTCCCCTTTCTTCTTCTATGGTTTTGTTGGCGCCTGGCGAAAAACGTGGTGGTGCAGCCACGCCACCTAGTGGTCAGGAGGGATATCTGTAAGCTTATTTTTAAACTCCCACCATGCTTGCCTTGAGTACATTGATCTTGCAAAACACAACAGGAAAAACAACACAAAAGGCAAAACACTATACAATTAAAAAAACAAAATAATTTCACAAAATTTTATAAAAAATGTACAACACAAAAAAGATGAGATAAACGAAAAGCCCAGTGAATTAATATAGAATAAATTAACATTTTACAGACACAACAGCATGAGACAAGATAATGTAGTGTTTCCTACGAGGAAAAGTGATTGGGGTAATGGACAAATTATCAGTGACAAAAAAAAAAAATCAGAGCTTACACAAAGAGCAAAAAAGAGAAAAACAAAGCATTTCACTATACAGAATATCCATGCATGCATCTTAGAAACTGCTTATTCTGGAGCAGTGATGCTGGAGCAAAATCGCAGCTCCCACTGGATGAGATGCAGGAGGGTTTGGAGTGGGCAAACCAGTGATTAGAAACAAACAAATTCAGAATTATCATTCCCTGATGTATTTTCTACTGTATATAAATAAATATAGCAAACCAGTAAATCTGTATATAAATAGATTAGATTTTGTTGCCCTGTACTTTGAAGTAAAGGGCAAATGCAGTTTAGGTCTAACCAGAAGTACCAAAAGTAGTAAGTGCAGGATATAGATACGAGCAGGAGAAAAGTATGGATGATATTTACAGATGGGTATGCAATGGACACAATATACACATTGGTATAAACTAAATCAGTGATTTACAATACAATTTACATATTTACATATAGAAATTCTATAAAGTGATTAAAACAAGTAAAAAAAGACCTATCATTTTAAAATTAACAATTGAAAATTTGCCTTGAAATACTCCAAATACATTTTAGCAATTCTAATTCTCTTTAAGCCTGTATGTACAATATTGAATGACCCATCGAATGTATAACTAAGTCATTTTTCTGTCTTACTCAGTGGATGTTGGCTATATTGTAGAATTAGTGACTGAGTGTAATATGGGACTTCAGCAATCAAACCTGCCCAGTTAATCCATTCCATTATATATAATACAGAATAAATGATTTTTTTTTATAAGAACTCTTTATTTTGAAATAAAGATATATACAAAAATACACATTTTCAGAATGTCAAACATTTCTTTCAGTTATTTTTAAAAATCTAGCTGCATTAGGTCATTTCATTCTGTACATTAATAACAAGCTGGAAACAAATACAAGATCTAAATTAATTCAGCACGCACAAACGTTTATTCATTACATTAAGAAAATACTCAATGGTTTAAAAAAATACTATACTCCTTAATATACAATTAAGGGATTTTCACATGTTTGTTTTTTTGCACAGGAGCTTGGACATCAGCAACATTATGTAGAAACTCATACAGTAACTTAGCATTGCTAGCATTTCCCAGAATGTCCGTTAGCTTGTCCTGGCTGAGTTTTACCAAATCTGCCAGGCTGTCTGCGTTTTTTATAAGAGCTCTGTAGTTTTTGGTGTTGACCCCAGGCATTTTCATCAGGAAGTCATAAGGTCCAGGGTTGTAGAGGTCTGCTGACTCGGCCACCGTGTCCGATTCAGCCGTGACCGCCTGAGCCGCCGAAGCACTGGGTTCAGGGCGGCCTTGCTTCAGGTCCAGGAAGAGGTCAGCTGTGGCATGCGGGGAGGGGCACCAGAGGATGCGAAGGCGGGGGAAATGCAGCGTGAGCAACGTGAGTTTTGAAGAAATATCATTTGACGATATCTCGTTGCGGAAATCCGACCGGGCCATTAAAGAAAAGGGTTTCGCTGGATCAAACTCAATGAGGAGTACTGGTTTTCTGTAGTAGCGAGTCATGGAGAGGCACTGGGTGTAGAGGCGTCCGCTTTGCAAGGAGCCAATTAAATCGCTAATGCTCTTGCGCTCCACGCAGGTGTCTGGAGTCAGGATGTAGTCCCCTACTTCTAGTGTGACCGGCTCGATGTCCAGTCCACGGCGATGCAGCAAGGAAGGAAGTTCACAGCGGAACTCACGCATGTCCACAATGACCCGTGAAGGCTCTTTGGGCTGCTGTTGGCCTCCTTAATCAGATAGGAAAGAGAGACACAACATGAGACAATCATTCACAACCACTAATGAGAAATTAAAAAAGGACATTAGAAAAGTACACAAACCACGTGACTTACCTGCCTTGAGAGTGTTGGTGGTGGCATTAGCAGGCTCCAAATTTCTAGCGAGATCCAGGTTGGTGTCTTCTCGGCCCTCCCTTTCCTCAGGGATGACCATTGTAGCTTTTTCCCTGCAGTATTACAAACACATGCAATAATGAGAAGACAAGTTCCAAGTCAGCGAATGCTGCAAAAAGCATTTGTGTGAGACGTCGTTCTGACCTAATGAGGTGCTCGAAGGCTCGCTTCTCCTTCGACAACGTCGTCAGGTACTTCTGTTCTTCTGTGGAGCCGCCATAGATGAGGAAATACACCCTGAGCGGCTTGCCCGGCCGGCTTGCTTTGTAAACCTCCAGCTGGCGCACAAAGCTCAGCTCGGCGTCATACAGCACCACGAAGGCGGGCTCCACTTCGTGCAGCACCCGCGTCAAGCTGTAGGGGTCGGTGCAGCCTTTGAGTGGGTGGATGACAGTCAGAGGCTCCTTCAGGACCCCGTAATAGGCATCTGATGGCAAATCTAACTTCAGCGGTTCTTCCTCGCCGTCATCTTCCTCCATTAGCTCATCCTCGTCCAAGATGCTCCCCATCGCCTCATCTTCCTCCTTTTTCCCCACCATTTGAGTCAGAGTCAACGACGGCCTGCTTTTACACTTTTTGGACTGTTTTTTCTGCATGGGCTCCTTTCCCTTGGTCCCTTTTTTGTGGCACGCTTTGCTCATTCTATTTGTGTCCAGTTCAATGGCAGCAGCTACAGCCGAGTCACGTTTACCAACTGTGCGCGCGTATAGCCGGTTAAGCAGCCACTCGGAGCCGTGTCGGATATACTGCTGCAGCTGCGCACACGTCCGGTCATCACTGGCACAGATCAGCGTTCGACCTGGAGGGGATATTAACTAGTTAATACACATGACACGTGGATTTACTCATCTCATCTTATTAGAGACACATGGTTACATGGAGGTCCTCTACTAGTGTCAGAGCAGCAAAAAATGTGTTATAGCGTATGCTAGGAGGGGGCTGAGAAATGCTGAGTTGCAGCTTCTTGTTTCCAAGTGGGCTGCGTCACAGCAATTCTAAGGGAACCCGTTAGGGTCTAAGTTCACCGTTATAACAGAAAATATTTCCCTGTGTTACCTGAACTCTGCAGTTCGAGGACACTGGTCAGACAAGGTGTCACCAACGTAGTGCATGTAGGTACAATTTATCATCATATGATATCATATCATCATGTCATTGAAAGAAAAATTAATTTTGCACATAAATATTCTGTTCTTTTTGATAAATCAAAACTACGCCTTAATTTGATCTCGAACCTGCTGCAATTTGAGAGCTGTTGTTCTCCTTCGCAATTTCCTCCAGAACCTCAGTCAGCGCCTCCCACTTCGGGCTCTTTTCCAGCACCAACTCCCGCTTCACCTCTGACATGAACAGAATTCATGTTTGAGAAACACACAATAGATTATTTGTATCTGAAGAACACATGTTCATTGGTCACATACCGGAGGCAGGGGTTGACTTCTGCTTCTCTGCTTCTGTGCCCACTTTAATTTTCTTCTTGTTCTCAGGGATGCGGTACACTCTGGCTCTAGCATTGACAAACATGGAGGTGCTAGAATCCAGGAACAGCCACCCTTATGTTTAAAAGAACAGCCAACGAGAGCAAAGTTAGACTAAAACAAGTACGATTCAAAAGTCAATTTAAAAACTATGTAATTAACCTGAATTAGAGCCAAAGATCTTCTGGCTGGAGCGCAATGACTCAAGCAGATTAAGGAAGGTGATGCAGTCATACTGAGTGAGGTAGAGCAGCAGCAACCTCTGCAACTTAAGGTCCTGGACGAGGGCCTTAGTCTTTGCTCCAAGCTGGTGCCAAAGGGGATCGAGGTAGTGACGGATGGTCTAGATGAGACAAAGTCAAATGCAAATTTGAAGCCAAAAAGAACACAGACACTAAATATAAAAGAGTAAGCAGCATGTTGCACTTTTCATTTCTATTGCAGAGCCAATCAATAATAATTTTAAGATAGATTCTTATTCCATGTCCCCAAAGTGTAAGGTGTTATCCAGCGTTGCAGACCTTTTCAAAGGCGTTGCCTAGTGTGTTCTCCAGGGAAAGGTCCTCAGCCTCTAGGGTGGGATTGTAACGTTTCAGCTCCTTCAAACAGGCACCCATAATATCAAGGATGGAGCTCTGGATGGCCCTCATAGCTGGGGTTAAGGACACATGAAGCTCCACTACTTCTGGCTTGTGCCTCTCCAGTACTGTGTTGACCGACACTTGGAACCTGTTACATAATAAACACAAATAAACCAATAACCACGAGTTTGCTTCTGTGCAATGCCTGCCTGAACATGGCGAAACGGCCCGTTCCAACTCTTCTTACCTGGGCCACAAGTAGAGCTTCTTGACAAAGAGGTTCCTCATCACACGCTCCACCTGGCAGAACCCGGAGGAGAACGCTGAGGCCTTATCGGTAAAGGCCTTGATGAAGCCTGTCTTGTTCTTCTGCCGGAACAGACGGAGGATGAAGGCCTCTTGGCAAGAGTCGATGATTTTGTGAGCGCGGTACACCAGGATTCCTGCGCAGCATAGTTCATGTCAATATGTAGTGTTTCCCAACAAAAGATTACTGGCAATTTGTAATCATGAGAATAGTCAGACTGTCATTAATATATTCAAATTTCATTACTCGTTTATTATAATTTGGGATAAAGTTTGATTGCACAACAACAACAACAACAACAACAACAACAACAACAACAACAACAACAGTCTCTTGACCTGTTATGAGATGAGCAGGGATGCGATCGGTCAGGAGGTCGACCACCAGGATTCTGCTGGTGACAAACAGCACGCCTCCCTCGGTGTAAACGTTGTAGCGCTCCGTGCTCTGGACGTCGCTGGTCACGGTCCGCGGCAGGTGGGTCACATCCTCCAGTCGCAGCTGCTCAGTGAAGTATTCCTGCGAAGGGCAGAATGCGCGTCTTCTTTTATGGATCGATATCAGCCACCGATGGTAGGATCATTAACATCTGTTTTGCTAAGCTAAGCTAAGCTAAGCTAAATGAACGCACGCGCTTCGAACCTGTTCGGGCGTGCTCGTGTTGAGCAGGAGGACCAGGCTCCCCGGTTCCGAGTACACCCGCATGAAGTGAAGCAGGATGCGGTCGATCCCCATCCCCTCCGCCGCCACCAGCAGCCCGTCGCAGTCGAAGAGACCCAAGAACATCTCGGTCTCGAACTCCAGCAGAGGCCCCGCCATGTTGAAGCCGGCCCCGCTGTCCGCTGGGAACGAAAGCCTCCACGTCGTCTCCCAGGGGCCGCTTCTAGTTGTTATCTAAAAACGACACGAACCACTGTCAAACAGCCGCCGATCAGCGTTGTCCAATGTTTTTAAACGACACATCCGGTCGTTGACGTTCGAGAGCACGAGCGCCACCTAGTGTCGAGGAGTATTTATTGTTTGCTGACGAAGTAGTGATGATTTCGCACCATGTTCTTGTTTTTCCCACACGTTTGTATATTATAAACAGCATACTTGCTTTGTGCTTTAGTCAATGTCTCATGTCCTCCATTGTAACATCAAATTTATTGTCCATGTACTATAGTAACACTGCTAAATTCCCGTAATTATTTTATCACCTCAACACTCAGCACTCAATATATTTTCAGATTTATTTGAGGAAAATATTACACTTTTTATATTATTGTTTATTTGTATTTGTATCACTTTACTACAAGTAGTTACAACAATCGGTAATTAAGGCAAATAGCAGCAGTACGGTTAAAGTGATAAATGATGTAAAGAAGCCCAGTTTCCATAGCTGCTGATAGGAGTTTCTGGTGTGATCATGTGTGTGTGCAGGCTTAGTATTACAGCGTACCTGCTGTTGGAGCACAGTAGTCTCAGCGTGTATGTATAGGGTAGTGAGTGGATTTGTGCTTGTGTGTTTAGGCAGCAGTGTGGAGGAGTGCAGGGAGAGGGTTCAGCTTCCTGACAGCCTGATGGATGAGGCTGTCGTTCTGCAGGTTTTGGCCTGTAGGCTCCTCGGCCTCCGTCCTGATGGAGCTGTGACACAGGTGGGAGGAACACGTTGTCGTTGATGGTCGTTGGAGCGTGCCGGGAGCGCGTTCTGCTGAAATGCATAACAATCTCCAAAATGAAAGGTGTATGGCCAATGCAATGACACAGCTGCAAAGAGCTGCCAGCTGGGCTGTTGTGTCACGACACACTCCTGTGTCACGTTAGAGGAGGCTGAGAGCAGCACGGTTGTAAACGGCAGCAGAGGCTTATGGGCAGCGACCCCCCCTCACACACACACACACACACACACACACACACACACACACACACACACACACACACACACACGCAACCCGCGCTCCGAGCTGCTGTTACGCAGAAGCACAGACGCGGCTCATCGCAGTTTGGAGACTTCAGGCTTGAATTTAGCTACTTTGATGTCTGCACACATCTGTCACTCAAACACTTTGATGTGTCGACTGTGTGGGCCAGATTATATGAAACAACACGGGCCCCTGAGTGAGCTATGTGGACAACACTTGTGCTTTTGTGCTCTGTTCTAGTTCACAAAGTTAATTTAACTTACTTTTACTTTTGAAGTGACACAAAGCTGCGTCTGTGTGTGTGTGTGTGTCCTTGGCTTCATTCTGTCATGAGAACTAATTTCTTTTAATATCCTGAGTTTGAATAAATGAGGGGTGAAGGACTGTTACTAAAGTTAGGAATTTAGGAAGGGCTGCATTATCTTAATTAAAACTAATTTGTCAGTCACTTACATCACTAATGACTTTCATTAAATACTTGTGGACACAGTATATGTTGCACATGTATATGGTGCAGGTGTGAACATGACAATGCCCCAATGGTTCTCGTTTCTCGCCTCTCTATGTTTTTAGTTTTGCCCCTGGTCAGTTATTTGGTTTTGTATTTGTGTTTTCTCAAGTTCTAAAAGTTTGTATTCTAAGTTGAAATTCTTTGTCAATCTCCAAATGCACCCCTCTCTGTTTTATTTGACAAGATCCCAGTTGTGAAACATGTCAAATGAACAAGCTTTAACGTACTAATGCACCGACGTGCGCAGGCCTCCAGAGAGCAGTGGAGCACCTTGTTTAGAAGAAGCGAACATCTAACGCAGCTCTAAAGCACATGAGGCCGATGAATTTGCTGGATTGTGATACTACTACAGCTTTATGATTCATACGCTTGGAGGGAGCAGCCTGTTCCAGGGGTCAGCGTGTCAGGTTCTCAGGCACGTGTGGACTGTGGCAAAAGCTGTCCATTTGCTCCCCTGCACTGGGTGAGAGGGTGAGACGGTCCGGCTGTTCATCCGTCCGCCGCTGCATACGAGAGAAGAGCAGCTTGAAATCGATAGCAAGCCGTAGGATAAAATATGGAATATTTGACACTCTGTGGCTGCAGTGTGGGCGGGAGGAGAGCTGAAGACCTGATGCATCCCTCCAGCCCTCATTAGGAGCAGAGGAGCAGCGAGGTTTGGTCGTAAACACAGGGCTAAGCCCGAAACCTGGCTGGGCTCAAGGAGGCAAACGTTGAGCTGCCGGAGGTGAACGCATGCCTTTCAATGTACAGTAAGTGGCGTGAGAAGCCACTGACGCCTGCCTCTGCCTCTGCTGAGAGCTTGAGCAGATGAAGAAGCGATAGTTGCCTGTTAGCGTAGCGTTAGCGAGGTTCACGGAGCTGGGAGAACAGCACAAAGCTCCAGTGTTTGGGTGCGATAGCCACACGGGCTCTAATCTGCCCACACAGGAGGCCGCCCATCCCGCTTCACTCTCATCCTTAAAGGTGAACAGCTGTTTAAAGTTCCGGCTCTTTGAAGTGAACCAATGCCGGCGCCTTTTGTGCCTTTCTTTCTTTATTCATTAAGTTTAGTTTTGCTTCTTTTGAAAATTCTTCTTTTTATTTCAGGTGAACCTACTTGCTCCAAAAAATGCATTACGCAATCCATAAAGCAATTAATTAATGAGACTGGTTGTTGAGTTGTCACTTTTAATAGTGAATTGCCAATTGACAAATGATAACCTTCTACAAATAGATTTTAGAAGAATGTTTCTCAAGCTCACTTTGTAGATAGAATCTGCAAAACAAGTAAGAGAGTGGAATCTAAGTGCAATAGAGGCTGCATCAAGCTGGATGCTACTTATTATTGAATTATGTTCAATAATATGCGGCTCAGACAAAGCCTTAGAAGATTTTTCTATAGAATATATAAATATTGAGTTGCATTTAAACAACATTACAAAGAGTAATACTGAAATGTGAGTGTTCGTTATTACAGTGCAGAGTCAAAGCAGACGTTTGCTCACAGAGAGGTTTTATTTAGCACAAAGAGCAGTCATCAGTATAGAAAATGCTGCATGTTTCAGTGGAAGTCAAAGAAGCACGTCAGGCAGCCGTGACCCTTTTTGCTCCTGAACCTCAGCGGAATGTGACTGAAAAGATTACGGTGCTTGGAAACGGCAGCGTGAGCGTCGCCGCTGCATGTTCACAAATTGACATTATTACAGAACACCCTCGCAGCGCTGAAATATAGATGAGGGAGAGGAGCATTTTGGTGCTCAGAGCCGGGTCAAGCAGCCCCTGCAACGTGCACACACACACACACACGCACGCACGCACGCACACACACACACACACACACACACACACACACACACACACACACACACACACACACACACACACACACACGCACTTTGTTTACGTAATAGTGGGAGCTGATTACTAAAAGCGAAGAGGCCTTCGCTTTTCCAGGGCTTCAATTTACATACATTATGAGTGAAAGAACAAGGGAATGACCGTAGCACAGATAAAAACACGCCACCTCATGCAAAAGAAGCAATACAAATATTCAAAGCAAATGTATGGCACTTAAGCAAATGGAAAGGAGAGGGAATAAAAGGAAGTGAAGGGGGTGAGAGCTAGTCGTATGTGTGGTGAACCTCCACAACGGCCGTCTGAATAACTCTGACATCTGGCAGAGTGGACGTTGGGAGGATGGTGTCAGGAGGCGACACGAGACACACGTTCCAGGCTGGACGTCGGTGGGAACAGCTGCCACATGTGTGCGAGAGCGTCGGAGACATACGTGAGGCTTGATGGTGAAAGCGGGAGACAGACAGACAGAGAGACGGAGAGGAACGGACTGCAGAGGGACTCGCATGCAGAGGTTTCTGCAGCTATTAGCATATCTCACTCATGAGACATCACTGGAGACCTGCAACAGTTTTCATGGTGGATTTTTCCCCACCCGGAACTATAGCATTAAAATTTTCTGTTTGATGTTGCAGACGCACATTTTCCCCCTGTCTATAAACCAATAAACTCTAAATCCTGACAGTTCCGAGACCAGTTGTAGACCTCAAGTCTACATTATGCGGAGAGGCACTGAGGAACAAGAGGGAACCACAGACAGGAAGTGGAGATCAAGGCTGATGTGATCTCCAGCTGTGTCCAGGAGGGCAACGCTGGATGGAGGCCGGGAGGCGGTGTAGTTAATGTAAATAGTTATTGTATTTGTTTTACAGTAGAAAAACGCAAGATACTGGTTTAGTTAGTTACTGACGCACATTCAGGTTTTTTACAGACTTTTAGGTAGAAGGAGAGGATAAGGAGATGAGGAGAGGAGGTTGGAGGCCTGAATCAGCTCCTGCTGAATGTAAATATAAAATGATCTGTTGTTTTTTGTTATATTGAGTCGAAACAAACATGTTTCATTATGTTAATATTTTATGTGAAAGTAGACATGAATCAGGAGACGAGGAGGCGAGGAGGCCACGTCATGTAAAAATCAACATAAGTCATGTTTCCTCTTCATTCGTAAATATTGGAGTAGAAACAAAAATGTTTTTATTATTGTTTAGTTTTGACTTTAGAAAGTTTTCTTTTCCTACTGGTACAATTAACAGAATGTGATTTCTTCTGCAAATAGCACATAATATTTCAGAAAGCCAAATTTAGGTAACAAATTCACAAAAACAAATGTTTTCTTCACATGGGCCACCATCATTACATGACGACTGTAGCACAACTTATATGAGTTCATTGGTTCACATGCTGAGATCTTTGCTCTCATCTCTGTTGTTTTCCTTAAACTGGAATCCTCGACTTCCCAACGAGCCGGAGGATACGTTCCATCCACTGACTGACTCTGCACCCGTCATCTGCTGAACCATTCAATAAACCTTCTAAACGTGAGCTTGTTGTCTGGTCTGTTACTGTCTCAGTAGTAGTTTAATATTATAGATTTAAGAGAAGTGTTATTGAATTATTGATAAGATAGTGACTTCGTACTGTCAATGTTTGACAGTAGAACCTTAATAGACAGACGTAAATAGTCAGTTTAACTACAAACAGGCGCAGATGTCAGAAGAATCAGGCTTTGGAGTCAAAGCCGAGTGTTGGGTTTGAGGATAATCAGCCACATTGACCGCAATAGACCGAGGTTTGCAGCAATTTAGCCTGAGCTTTCCTCTATTCCATATTTTACAGAATAGTAATGTATATGATGACTGCTGCCTCTCCTCCCGTCCTCCTGCTGTGGAGGCAACGTGCAGCCCGTCAGCGGCCGTCAGGTTGGCGCGTTGTTAGCCTGCACCGCAGGTTCTAATGTCCCCTCACAGTTTACCGTCGGGCCAAATGGCTCCATTACTGTCAGCACCCACAGTAATGCCACGCGGGCCATCATGTGCTAAGGACGGCTAAGAGTTGTGTGACACATTTGCACAAAAGCACAATTCAGTATAATCGTCGCAGTGTGTGTGCGTGCGTGTGTGCAAGTGTGTGTGCGTCACATATAAACCATAAAAACGGAAAAGATGAGAAAACGTACTGATGACCACAAGTAATCAAGAAAAGAAAATGTGTGTCTAAACCGCTTTTCATGCTAAGAATGACCTTTTAAATCATTACAAGCCACCAACTGATGTATATATGAGGTGCAGGTGTCATGACTGCCTGTCAAAGGATCAGCCACCATCACTCTGGCTTTGCTGAGGGAACCATTAAAACAAACAGAAACACAAAACAAAGCAAACTATTACAACTTTAGGCTTTTAACAGAGCATTAACGTGCAGATAATGTGCTGATTGCATTTTTTTGTCATCCAGACAGTTTTGCTTGTCGCTCCTCCTCGTCCCAGGACCCGGCCGTGCATTGTGCGTCCTGCGGGGTTCGGCCATATTCTGCCAGCGGGCGGCGAGTCGTCGGGGAGGCTGTTTTCCACGGCCAAACAAACTGATGAGACAATCCTCCATCTTCACTTTTGAGAGAGTGGGAGTCCAGTTGGTGGTGGTGTGAAGAACGGTATTGTGGGTAAATGTCACAGAGAGCCTTCTGTTCCGTGGCTGACTAAGTGAACAAAAAATAAAACAAATCATCAGGCAGAACCAGGGAACAGCAGTGGTCGAACTAGTCTGACTGTCGCTGGAACTGTTTTGGTAGAAAGACACATAAAAATGTGCAAAAAATGAAATGAAGTAAAGCTGAGGCATGAATATTTAAGAGGTTTAGGTTGTCTTAAATACCTGCTGGGTCTGTTTGGCCACAGAACTACAGCTACTCAGATGCTCGTGCATGTGTTTTGATTGTGTCGCTGCAACAGAGACGCAGAATGTCTCCGGAGAAATCACAGAGACAGCTTGTATTGACGCCGCGAGGACTTCACATCATCCCGGGATTAAGAGTGGAAAACAAATATTGATATAAAAATATGTGGGATTAGCGGTGACCTTAATGCAACAGTTGGGCTACATCTGCCACCGGTCAGAGTGAAGCCGAGCCGCGCGGCGCGTAATAAAGTGAATCACAAGCAGTTGTGACCCCTTCGACAACATGCTGCAGCAGAGCGAGCGAGTCAGGAGAAGCGGTACCGATCCCCCCCCCACACACATACACAACACCCCCCACCCCCACCCCCACCCGTCTGTCTCGCTGGCTGCGGCCCCACAGGGCAGGGCGCGGGGATGGATGGGCCCGTCGGCGGTTCTGTGCCGCCCAGATGGCCCGCTCCGTCAGCGGGCCGGCGGCCAGGAGGGGCCGGGCCCTGACGTCAGGACGCTTTTGGTCCGCATCCACCCGGCACCCGTGGACCGTGTGGGAAAAGCCTGGGAACGAGGCCTTTGCTTGTTTTTATTTTCCTCCGTTGATGAGGAATAACGTGGTTCTGTACGGCCCGAAGTGCTTCCATAGATGCTATTGAACATTAGCGGTTCCTCTGCTTTAGCCTGCGGATCCGCTCCTCTGCTTTCACATAGAAACAGTCCATGATGACGCAAAATCTAGTGTAGAGGAATTGCTTTGTTATTTTAAATTCAAATAGTGATCAGACAACAGAAGCCCCCGTTTCTTCCTACTCCGACTGGTCGAGGAAGAACCTGAGCCTGGTTCTGATGGGCGTTTCCTTTGGAGGCCTTTGAACAGACCAGCATTTACATGAATTGACCTAAAAGGTTTTCTTAGGTTTGTCAGGTAGAATTAGGCTTAGGGAAACATCTCAACAGTTTAGACTTTATACCTATATGCAGTGATTAGTTTAGTAATTGTCTATTTTCATATTTCTGTACATACGTTTGTAAAATGAGACTAAAGTTTATTCATTTGTCTTTTTCACTTTTTCATTATTTCTATTTTTGGGTCAGTTTATCAGAGCGCCCCTGCACGGAAATAAATGGCAGCTCAGCACAGTTCTGCACGTGACAGGAAGCAACGCTCTGTTCGGACATTTTCCAGCATCGTCGTTTGCATAAACCCAACAAAAGTGGATTAAAGTTCTCAGACATTACATCGCAGGAAATGTGCAAAATATGAAGTGACCGGTGGAGCGTGACCTCGTGTAATTCAACTGCCTCGGCTGTCATTACCTCCAATGAGCCCTGCCCGAACAGCACCACGCTCCTCTGCCGTTCCAACCGGTTGCTTTGCTCAGATGTCAGCGCACAGTATGGCTCCAAGAATATCTGATGACGACTGTTGTCTCTCTGCCATGTAATCATATCATCTTGGACTGCGTAAGCGGCCAAAACACTCAGGCACGCATGAAAAAAGCTTCTGTTTGTGTCTCTGGTGATTTACCCAGCTCACTCCTGAAACACTAACATCCCCCTCATGTTATCAAGCTGCACATAAGCCTCTTGTGTGTGTTTGAAAGCATCTGACCTTTGACCTGAGCCCACATGTACTTGAAGTGCGCTCTCATATGAGGAAAAACACCGAGGTACAACATCAGGGATGTGGATTTTACTCACAGGCAGCTGATGAAAGCATCTTTCCTGTGTAGTCCGTGTGCGTGTGTGCTAACGTCCGCGTTTGTGTGTGTGTGTGTGTGTGTGTGTGTGCGTGCGTGTGCGTACGAGCGCTGGAGAACTCGGCAGCAGCGTTTCGGATCAATAAACAGGGACTAGCTTTCATCTGTCACAGTAAAAGAAAATCTCCTGCAGGAACGGAGCCGAGAGCAGAGGCCAACATCGCTGACCCCAAGTCGCTCTTGAAAGCTGGTGTCCTGTGAGGACGGAGAGCAGGAAAAAAAACGGGACGAACGGGTCTGATTTAACACAACACATGACTTCAAATCAATAAGCAGCGCGTGTCAGTTGGATTCAGTACAAGATAAACATGTTGATATTTCAGCGTGATTTGTATCATCTGTTTGTTCTGCAGAGCCGGTGACACATCTCTAGATCCGCTGTGTTCACTTTGACAATTACAAGTTAAACGAGACTTGGTTTGAAGTGACAGACACAGTACATGGCGAAGTCGGCCTTGCTCATTCAGCCAGATCAGAACTGAGGAAGCTTTTAATTTTTTTTTTCATAAAGTGTCATGTTGACACCCAAACAAACTGAGACTGAGATTAGTTTGCATCAGAAACTGACTGATTTGATTACAATCTAATCTGTTTGCTCAGAGGCTGCGAAAGGCTTCGTTCTATGGGCTTTAACAAGGGGGCGATGGGACAATTCAGAGCAAATTGAGCAGAATAAATGGAAACGTGGGACAGAATAAGTTCCCGCTGAAGAAGCGGGACGGAGACGGGTCTGATGCCGAGAGTAAAATCGTATGACAGCTCAGTTAACAGAACCTTGGCAGCGTGTGACTGAGCTGCAGGAAGCGCAGCCTTTGACTCAAGTTATAGACGAACACGTCGCTGCCGAACACCTTTGTTGACTCATCCTATCAGTTCACATCCAGTGTGAGCAATGTGAAAGTTCTCTCCTTATCATAAGTGCTAAAAATGAATGTACAACATGTCGGCGTTAGCGTTTCCTGGAAAGTAAACTTCTCCCTCAGTTAGTTTGTGTCAGTTTGTACAAACAGGGTGAAGCACGTGATTCTGTTTAAATTTCATCCACTTCTTGTTTAATGTTCCTCAAGTTTGTAATTGTCTTCCTTTGCCTCGGTAAAGGCAAGATAATTTAAAATGCACCGATGCAGACGATTCACAGCTCTCAGATCCATCTCTGGTTTCGATCGAGCAGGTCGCTTTACCATCAGACTGACGGAAGTACAAACACAGCTTAGGTTAACAAGGATAGAACCGATTGTAATAGACAAAAGATGGCGAGCTGATCTTGGTCAGGCATCACAGAGCGACAGGCGGATGCACATGAGAAGTAGTTGTTTGGCTGCTGATTCTATTTTCTCTACATGTCCAAGATTAAAAGCACTGGGAGACACAAAAAAGTCAAAAGACTGGAGTCATTAGATGAAACCAACATTTATTATAAAAATACAACCAATGGTACCACAGTCCTTGTTTTCAGTATGTTCATTCTCAACAATTCTAAAAGTGTGTGATGTTCCCATGATCTGATTGGCCTCCGCTACCATGAGGATATAAAAATAGACAAGGACATAAGGTTCTATCGCAGACAGGAAATGAAGGAGATGGACTGAATTATCTTTCACACATCATAGTCATTATCCATTCCTCTCAGACACCCTCTCCTCCCTCCATCACATGCTGACTTTTTGGAGGAAAGGCAGAATCTGTCGGTGTGAAATGAGGTCAGCGATCATGTCGCTGGTGGAAAATCACCTTCGGTACAGTAACGACCTGAGCACAAACGCACACAGACGGGGATCATGCGCGCGCTCTCTCCAACAATAGTGTCACTCTCGCTCTCACCGAGACGCGCACAAGCACACAGATGTGTTGCTAAAGGGTTGCTATGACAACTCTTTTATATCCCCAGTCAGTCAGGGTGAGTGTTGGGAGTCTGCGTGTGGTAAGTGTAACCGAGTAAACTCATTTAGGCCTCAACAACAAAGCCAGATTATTGCAAAAAGGGCCGTTTTAAAGAGCGTTTCAGGCCTTTAGACTGTGTTTGCCAAGTTCCCTTTAAGCAGATGTACACATGAATATGAAAGTCATCAGGATTTGTATAAATGCAACTACTTGAAAACACACCGTTAAAGCTATAATCCTTGAGATTTTCATTAAATGAATGGTAAAATGTTTAAGATTCCGTTATTGTGTAGATACATTCTGATTATTTACATCGTTAATCTTCAGTGTGCCTCGTTCCCGTGCTGGCACTAAATAGAGCATTTAGGAGCTAATCTTACTGATCAGTGAGAGCAAACACTTTGGCTCCGACCGAAGCTGCTCATTGAGGCTGATTTTATTGTGGAGAGAAGTTGCTACTAAAGGGGAGAAATTATACTGAAATTAAAACATTAGTTAAATTACGTTACAATTAACGCAAATATTAAAAATAATCTCTCATCATAAAATCAATGAAACAGTAAAGCTACAGTTGGAGAAAACCCAGGTCAGCAGCCAGCTCTACATTTTCCAAGTCAGTCAAACAGCACGATCAGGTGATTAGTTTGCATAGGATGGACCGCAGCAACAGCAAAAAGTAGTAGCAGGATCAGTAAAGTAAACTCAGTCCACATTAGCAGCTCAATACTGGGTCTGCATTAACCTCTACTAGTTTTAAAAACACTGGTCGATCTTTTAGGGAGGATTAAAAGAGATTCTCTGCACAACCTGTAATATATCACCATTATAGATTTAAATGACTCCTTTCTCAGCTATTGTCTGAAAATAAATCTCTTGATATTTCAAAACATATGGAGATTAGAGTGGTGCTGAGCAATATTCCAGCCTCCGAACACTGGAAGAGGCAAAGGAAGCGGCGCGAACAAGGCGGCGACGACCCAAATCTAGACGGCGCGTGGGCCGTCACCCTGCAGGAGCGCCCTGAGGTCCTCGTCCACGCCCCCGCTCCTCAGCCGCTCCAGGCTGTGGTAGCGGTGGACCACGCGGTCGGCCGTCACCACCACCGCCCTGACGCCGTGGGCGTCGGTGCCGAGCTGGCAGCCGATGGCCGAGCTCACCACCATGTCCAGGCCGCCGTGGAGCCCCCCGGCGTTTCTGTGGTAGTGGCCGGAGAAGACGGCCATCACGCCTGCGCCCAGGAGAGAGGGAGGCAAAAGTCAGTGGTTTGCAGTTTTTGACATAAATTCATGCACGTGAAACTCAGTCCTAAGGCACTAAATCAATGCCCACTTGCAAGGACACTCCAAACAAGCTTCTCTCTGAATGAGGGGTGAAAAATGAGCGGGGCTGCTGTCTGAAGGTTGATTTGTCTGTGACTTTGTTTTCCACTTTTGCTCAGAAACTAATCAATCACTATCAGGAGTGTGTTAGAGAAAAGAACAATAGGATATGGCTAAGATGTGGTCATGTCTGGAGACGTCTACTTGCAGTACTAAAGCATGTGTGTGTGTGTGTGTATGTGTGTGTGTGTGTGTGTGTGTGTCCATGTGTGCGTCTGTGCATTTGGCAGAGGAAACAAGCTGCTCTATTATATAACTGAAAGTGTTTCCATGTAGGGGAACGTGGCTGCTTCAGAGAGATGCCCGGCTGAGAAGATATAAAAAAAGGAAAAGCACGAGAAAGACACCAGTCTGTCCCAGAAATCTGCACAACAAAGATGAGGAGGATCAAGGAAGATCCCTCTGAAGCCACTACTGATGCTACTCCAACGCCAGCACGGTGAAATCGCCCTGAACCATCAAGTCCGGCGCTCTGCATAAGCACACGTGCTACCAGGATACAAACGTGACCTACATTTGTATTAACACTGCGCTACATGAAGGCAGCAGCTGCACACGCAGGGCTAATAGACAATATATGTGTGTGTGTGTGTGTGTGTGTGTGTGTGTGTGTGTGTGTGTGTGTGTGTGTGCGTGCGTGTGTGTGTGTGTACACACATGGGTCCACATAGGCGGCCTCCTGTGACTTGTGTGGCCGGTGGCCGGACTCAACGGTCTGGTCATAAATGCGTGCAGGTTTATATAAATGCAGTTAAAAAATGCCTTTTGTGTCTGTAGACCACAGAAGCTACTCCTTAATGTGTTTGACAGTATGTATGACTGAAGCTGGAGTAACTCAACATACAAATCCTGGACCTGAACCAGGTCCTACAGTACATCCCTCTGGGGAACCAATCCCATGTGTCCAGTCAGAACAGGATCTGTGTTAGATTGTCATTAAAGGTGACAAACTTTCTTCTCACATATAGCTGCATTTATTATAGAACTGAAGTGGACTAAAGCCCCAAGTACTTTGTATGTGGTAGAAATGAGTCATCATGCTCCAATGGCTCGTTTTACGTAGGATTTAGAAGGCCAGCCACTTGGAAGCTAAAAAAAAAACACTCTGAGAAAAGCATTTTTAATATATATTGAAAGCTACTTTGACATGTAGTCAGGAGATGAAACTGACCTCAGAAACAGTCTGCCAGAAAATGCCAAAACAGGCATTTCAGCTGAGATCGTGTACATGAAAGTGAAAAGAATGCACAAAACTGAACCCCGCTCAAACCCCCCACAAGTGCTTCCACAGCAACAGAAGAAATAACTGCTCCCCTATAATAGAAGTGACCAAGTGACTGGCACCGACCTTTTGAGGCCAATGCCGATATGTGTACGGAGCCACTGAGGGAAAAGAACAGAATTAAATCAACTGCTGGTGTGAACATAATCTCAGCAAATTTGATTCTGATAAAGTGAAGCGGCACAAAATAAGAGGCTGGTACAACAGACGGGGCGAGGTTTTGTTCTAGCACAATCTGGAACATTTGAAATGTAAAATGGATTTTTTAATTGTATATGAATATAGACCTTCAATAATAGGCCTAAAAGACCTTCACATCGAGTCCCAATAAGATGGAACCCAAGTGCAGCAGATAGAACGTCCAACATGTTCAAAATTACAATACACGCAAAAGTGAGCTCCGCTCGATTATCCAGGCTTGAAACATATCATCATCATCATCATCATCATCAACAACAAACGGCTGCTGGTTTGAGCGACTAAATCAGTGCCCAGCGTCGGCGAGAGAAGAGGCGCGACGGGTGGAAACACCTGCGGAGGGTTCTCTGCGGGAAGGAAGGGCTTTGGAGGTCGTGGATTGTGAGTTCAGCGTATAACTGCAGAATAACTGCAGCCGGCCCCCTTCCAGGAAGAGAGCGGGAGGAAGCCACGAAGCGCAGGCCATGACTCATCCCTCGACGTTTAACTCCAATTAAAGCAGCGCAGCTCGCTTCGGATACGCCTCGCGGTGCAATCAGCCCGGTGGCCTGGTGGGAAGTCCTCCCCTGACGGCCCCAGCCTCGAAGGGACGGCGCGTGGATGTCAGAATGCTGCTCCTCCCATATCCAACCAGTGAGAGAACCAGACATTGGACCACGTGACTGCCGCGATTCTAGCAGGATCAATTTCAGCAGATGAATGTCCAATAGCAGCCTCTGTTACGTTTACTGCCTTTAGATGGCGCTGTTCGTTTTAACTAACGGGCCGAACCAAAACAGCATTTGCCATTTACAGTATGTGATAATGGTGGCGACTGAGCATGAAGCGTCATAGGAAGCAGAAGCCACGTGTATCCTAATCTACTCGTTTGATGTTTGCGCCCCGTTCCTCGACTCTGCCCTCCCCCTCCTCCTCCCCCACCTCTCCATAATCGCCCTTTCATCTCACGGTCGCTCGTTTACAGCTGCGAGATTGGATTTCCTAATTGCAGAGCTCGGTTCCGGTCTTGACCTGCTTTCTGCGATCACCTTTAGGAGACGCTTCGGGCCCTATCTGAATGCCTCCTCCTCGGGGTAAACAAAGCCGTCGCCCATCTGTGTGTTTGATGGGTTTTGGAGCAACATGCAACGTGTGTGCTTGTACTGAAGGGCAGCCGCCACTATAACGCAGATCAGACATAATTCATGATGCATTAGTATCGTGCGTGTTAATAATTTTGCACAAAAGAAAGATTCTATGACTTTTTCAGCCTTTGTGTTCTACAAATCACTCTGAGCTGTCAGGCTCTTACCGTAACTGTCACAGTAGTTTAGGTTTGTTTCATACTTTTTGACACAGACACAGATTTCTACGGAAGATTGGCTCATTGCAACAATGTGGACAGCGCAAACACATGCAATGCACTTTTTTGGCAGAATACAGAATAACTCCACCTTACTCAAACTAGAATTCCTGGAGTGTGTTAAATCACAACCCCCCCCACCGCCTGCTTTGGCTGCAGGAGAAACTACAAGATACACAGCGAGAGAATAAGAAAGTGAGACACAAAAAGGCAAAATTCTTTAGTCTCATAATTAAAACAATGGGGTTAAAGGCTTAAGCACGGCCTCTTATCAAATCCCAAGTGGGTGATAAATGCGTCTTCACTTTTGAATGGAGTAGGACCCTTGCTGATAAAGACGGCCGGCGGCGAAAGGGAGAGAGAGGCAGAGAGGGGAAGACAGAGAGGCTTCGTAGAGCAGGCGCAGCTTATCTTTGCCTCTAATTAGTACGCGTGTGTAAAACCCTACAGCTGCACTTTTGTTTTTTGTATGTGTACAGGATTTAGAGGTGAACAACCGCAGCAGCAGCAGCAGCAGCAGTGTGCGTGCGTGTGTGTGTGTGTGTGTGTGTGGGTTCACTAATCATCCTGCTTTGGATGAAAACCTTGAAGGAGGAGGAGAAGCCTGAGGGAACATTGTTTACTATGATAAATGATGGGACAGTGACTGAGCAGCCGAGACGTAATCTTCTTCCTTTGTGTTTCGCTGGATTGTTATCAGCAAATATACTGGACTGTACTGACTGGAATGTCATCATCAAGCAGAAGCCCAGGGGGATGTGATGTTCACTAATCAGATGCGTGATCCAAATTAATAACAGCCAGGATTTAATATCATATTCAAATCACTGTGGAATCACAATAATAGTTTGTGCAATTAGAGAAATGATGCAATACTTTACTTGGCCAAGTGAGGGCTGTCACACAAAGATAGTGTTGCATTAATATGAGCCGGGATGCAGTAAACAGCTTTCAGAGTGGAACTGCTTGCTCTGATGAGCCAGAGGACGACTAAGTGGGGCAGCACCTTCCCCACGTGCAGCGTTGTTGCAGAGATAATGTGCCAATTGCACCACTGGATTGTGTTTCATGGACAAAATGCATACACACACCTTTGCAATTACTCAAACATCTCCTGACACCCTCATCCAACACGAAAAGGGTAGAAGCATGGCAACAACTACTGTACCTCAGCCAGGGAAAATCTATTGAATGCATTGTCCTGTCTGCAGGAAACTATATTATAAAGTTCAGAAAATTTGTTTCATGAAGCACTTTAACATACATGGGTAAGTCAGTGTTTTCCCTCAGCTGTTAGCATGACATGAATGAAACTGTATATGACACATACTTCATAACTACTTAAATTAATGAAAATCACAGGTAAAATGTCATGACCATGCTTCATCTGCTCCTCACAATACGTGGAGCCCCACTGGATGGAGCGGTGCACGTGCGAAGACGATGCCTCTTACTGTTACGAGTCTAAGAGCACATCTGGAGGCTTCGCGTCACATGGTGCAGCTGTAAGGGCAGCCCGAGAGAGGGAGGGGGTGATCCGTGAAATACAGAATGCAAAGAGGAGGAAACAAATTACCGTGGCCACTGTACGGCCAGAAGAGACTGAATTTAGCATGGATGAGATGAAACAACTGTTCACCGCACAGATATGGGCACAAACACGCTTCGTCTTTGTTCAGTGTGTAGTAAACAACATATACACAACAAATACACGGTTTGATTGTTTTTGCCTTTAAACCCACTGGGATATTTTTACCAGGCGCTTGCTTGCCCTGCAGGGCCAACTCCATCTTCTTACATCTTCTTAGTACATATAGTAAACTTGGTTTCATGAAATGTATACAGTACAGTAATAATCTATCTGCTCTTTTTTGATGTGGGTGAATTATGTGAAAGCATCTGTACTGCACATATATATATACAGTAAAGTCTATATAACCATGCTAGCATCACTGTGAGGCTGTACCTAAGCTACAACCCCAAACCAGACAGGTTGGGACCATGTGCAAAACATAGATAACAAATAACACAATTCAATGTTTTGCAAATCTCATGTCAGATGATGGCAAATACTGCAAAAGCTAATTTTTAAAGAGTGGCAACAAATCTCAAACAAACAAACAAAGGGGCATTCATCAGCTAATTACAACAGGTCAGCGTCATGACTGGCTATAAAAAATAATAAAGCCCGGTCATGCAATCCACAAATGTAACTTAAAGGCGCATCACGTAAAAAAAAAAAGCTGCATGTGAACACGATCTCTGGGCCGAAGCTCATTTAAAAGAGGCTGAGGCTAAATGGGAACCTGTTCTGTGGTCAGATGAAACCCGTTTTGGATACTGTGAACGACGTCCTGCTGAGTTACGAAGCCGTCTCTGATTGTATGGAGGTACATTAGAGCCTGTGGCTCGGCATTCTACCCCATGTGTCATTTCTGGCTCAGTATTTGACCCTGATCGTGTACTGTATGTGGTCAGAATATACAGCTAGAGAATGATCATGAACTGACAGCACAGAGTGTACGAATCATCATATACGTTTTACAAAAGGATGACTAACCAGAAAATGAACAAGAAATACACGACAGAGACAGCGACAGAGCTTGACATTTTGTCCTAGCTCATTGTTATGCACGGAATGTGACAAGACTGGAGAAAACAGATAAACATGACAAGTGAAATCTGACCCGTTGTAGATAAATGACAAAAGTCGCTGGTTGTATCAGAATATTCAGTGTGACAAACCGACAAACCTAGACATGTGAACTTAAATGCGTGTGCAGTGATAGGCAGCCTGCAGTACAAAGCATTGTGTCTTTCATCTATTATCGTATTCATCACGGTTTAAATGTATTTATGTAGTTCTTTTATATTAGATTGGCTGCGTCATGCTGTGGCTTTTGGCACCTGGGGGTCATCGTTTGTCAAAGAGTTGTACTTTTACTTTGGAGACCAAGGGTACAGCTGAGGTGAAACTGCTCCTCTCTACGCTTGCATATAAGGAAACAAAGACGATTCATCACATTTTCAGCTTTTTAAATCCTTTAGTTCTTTTATGAATGAGCCATTTCTCTACTACGGTTCATATACTACATGTCTTCCATGTAGGCTGAAATCAGAATCGCTGGACGAATGTGTGAACACTGAATGAGGGTGAAAAAGCCCATTTGTGCAGAGAATGTTATCTGCATACAATACGTTTACACACTCGGCTTCTACGTTTAACAGCACTGAGCAAATTGCCTTCTAACTATTTAAGCGGTGGAGCAATCTGAAGCTCACTGAAGCAATTTCTCAAATGAGAGACAAAATATATCAGACCAAAACAACCAAACTGGCTTAAACACCTACTGGGATAATGACTGGATAAAAAAAGTATTACAGTGCTGGTAAAATAATCATTTTTCTCTTATTTTCTTGCTCAAACCATCCAGACTTTGTTTAACTTTGTACTGAGCTGTGCGCAGCCTGAAAATCTTGTACATTACTGTTAATGAGACTATTACACAACAAACACGCCTCTAAAGTCTGATGCATGCACATATTAATGATGTAGGTGTTGAGAACTCATTCCCACCTTGGCTTCACCAGCCGACTACTGGGCCAAGACTGTTCACAACCACAGACCCTATTTTGTATGGTGTATGGTGCTTGTAAATGAGGAAGCTTCAAATTTATTCCAAAACTTCATGACACAATTATAGTACGTGAGTCTTATACAAAATGTATGTGTGATTGCAGTTTAGCTGCACATCAATGCTTTAGGAGACACAAAAAGTAAAAATCTAAACCTATGATTTAATCAAGACCCAGAGAGCCTATTACTGTAATTACAGGACATGCAAAGCTGTGTAAAGAATGATTAATGGATGTTTGGTTAAATACTATATATGAAACACCTCCTAAGATAAGAAATTATTATTTTTTTATATGAATTATGGTTAACAATTCACAGGTCAACTCCCCTGCTATGCTATTTTAGAGTAAGGATGAAAATGCGCTGCCTGGTCGCTGAATAGTGAACTACAGGCTGGATATTATTTGGACACTGCTCCAAACAAAAACTACATCTGTACCTAGGTAGTAAATTCTGATAACAACATTGGACAGTGGTCGCTCACCTGCCTTCTTGAATTTGTCCAGGAGGTTTTGTCGGACTTCCTTCTGCAGGTTGAAGTAGTCATCGTCTTCATCTGGGCTCTTAAGGTACAGAGGAATATGCTGGAACACCAGTATGTGTTTGGGTCTGGGAACCTGAGCAGAGATACATTTGAGGGATGAGACACAATAATTCAACTGTTTTCATACAGCTGATGTTGCAATGTCCAGACCCAGCAAAATGAAAGAGAAGATTTTAGCCAGCTCGGCCTCTTTGTAAACCATATGGAAATTAAATGTGGTGACTGATTTGTAATACCGTTGAAGGCCAGGAGAACCTGCTGAGCTGCTCCTCCATCCACGCCTCCTGGGCTTCCTTTAACTGAAGACAAGCCGAGGCGTCATAGAACAACTGCGAGTTCAGAACCAGGCAAAAGACTCCACCCACCTGGAACAGAGAGGTGGCTAGAGCTTAGTTACATACATCACCTTTCACAATAGAAGAGCAACATATGTGCTGCAATATAAGAATGAATAAGCTTGATCAAGTGAGGTTTTCTTCTTTCTATATATTTGTAATCTCTAAAAGTAAGTTATTCATTTAGGGTGGACAACGTTGACCCAACAGTGGTCTGTTCTGACCTCGGGTGTCATCTCTGTGGCTGTTGCAGTTCTGCCTGGGGGGTTCTGTGTGGGTGGCGCGGGTCACCCTCCATGTGGTATATTACTTATATACTGTATTCATTTTAAAAAAGCTAAACTGTCCATCCCAATATGACATTCATCTTAATACATGCTGGTTCTTGAACTGGTTGTTGGAAAATGCAGCTAGAACGCCATTATTTGTATGTTTCTTATTGAACTTTCTACCTCTAAGTTTTTGAGATTGTAATGACTGAGAGGCAGCTGTTACTGTGCACTCTGGGTTGGTGAAATACAGGGGCCACAGGCACACTCTTCCCTCCTACAGCCATGTCCTAAATTCACCTGCTATTGCTCCCCGCTTGCTCATACTCTGCTCAGCTCACACATTCCGGTACAGAATAAAAGACAGGATAGTCCAGACTTTGCCGCTTCACCCCTTTGTCAAATTGAATTCAAACACAAAGAAAAGAAACTTGATGCCGTGCTTCTACTAAATGTCTTAGGCGTGTGCTTACCCAGAAGCTGAAATAGTCATCCCCCCAAGCACTGCAGTACTGATCCACTGTACTGGGCTTAGGCGTGTTGCCCAGGTCATGGTTGCCACTTACAAATACCAGTGGGATGGAGGGATCTGTCCCACTCAAGGCAGCTTTCAGGTCCCGCTCCTGGCCTTCTCTGAATTGGGTGTCTAAGAGGACATAAAGGATATTCACTGTCAAAATGTGAAAGACAGGCTGTAATCAATGACAGATTAGCCAGTGTTTACAGAAACACATACACAAAACAATAATGAGAAAAATGTATATGCTGACATGCAGGTGAGAGTAGCCTCAGGGGACTCTGGATTATTTGGATGACAGTGATGACAGCTCAGACAATGATCAATGCTCGGTATACCTCAAGCTTGTATCACCATGGTTACTGGCATGATGAGGTCTGGCTGAAACCTCCCAGTGTGTACTTTGAGCACACCTTTCTGTGAAGCCGCGCCAAGGCTGCATCTTGACAGATTATGTGTGTGAGCTATGAGGTTATTAGTCTTACGAGATCTTTACAATTGGTTTGTTGCGCTAAAGTCGCAGGTATTACGTTATTAAATGTAGAGATAAATAAGTGCCTTGCGGGCCTTCATCTGTCAAAACAACATAAGAACTTGAATACTAAAGGAGAATAGAATATATGTTCTGTTAAATTCAGGTTTGGAGCATAACTGTTCGGCATGTGCAAGCGCACATATGATTCTGTATCAATTCTATCAAGTGTAACAAGAACAATTAAATAAATGCTATAAAAATCTTCACTCGCATGTCAAGCTGCCATTAACGCATTAGCAAGTCTGTGATTATCTACCACCGAGCGTGCAATTAATAGGCAGTCATTTACAGCACGCCTCAATAAATTGAAATAAATAATTAAAAGAATCTAATTAAATAAAACAGGATTTGAGGATAAACCAAGAACATTTCACAGTATTACCAGACATTTTTTTAAATATTTAATAAAAATAACAAAAATAAACGTCTGCTCCAAGGAAGATTTGATTTTCTGTAGGTATTCAACGTGCAATGCTAAAATATGCTACGAGCTTCAATGAGGTGGTTTAATTTGTTTAGAGTGGTTTTATTTTGGGTTCCATTGTCTGGTGCCTGAACAGTGAAATGCCATGAAATACTTAACATTGTGGCAGAAGCAGCATTATGACATTATTAAAAAGCTAAACTCGTATTGTTATTTTGTGAGGACAACAATTTCTTGAAGAGGCTTTAGCTGCATCACTTTGCATAAAGCACATCATTGTTTGATTCGTTATGCAAATGCATAAGTCCCCCCCCCCAGACTCTACCAAGCACATTTCAACAACAGATCCTCAGGCTGAAGTCTTAATGAAAGCACTACCAGCCAAGTTCACAACAACCTGGACATCCACAGTCACAACGTGTGACCACTGCAGCAATTACGTACAAACAAAACCGCCCATGAAAATGAAGTCAGGTTAGAACACGGAGCTACTCTAATGCTGCTATCACTTTAGCAGGTTGGAAACATTGTGTTTCTCTTTTTTATATTTAAATACAGCCAGTTTCTGTCTGAAAAAAACAGCAACACAATTAATTTGCCTTTTTATTAAGCTACCTGGTCGAAGAATTTTAAAAATATTGAATCCTAATTTAAATATAAATGTTTATATCTTTGTGAAGAAGGATGAGCCTTAACATGATCTGGGTTCTGCTGGTTGAGTGTGTGAGGAGGGAGCGGTTCTAGAGGTCATAATCTCGTTTTATCTGTTTATTTCCCCCTGCCTTCCTAGAACCCACAGGCTGGATACAGCGGCCTGGTCTGGATCAAACCACGCAGCACGATCCGGTCAGAATGGACCCTACTGAGCCAAAACTAGTACCAAACAAACACGCTGCTCAGAGATCATGTTGGGTTCACACCAACAGCAGCTTTAGTCCAGTAGGAAGCCCACTATCTCCCACAGTTCATCAAACAGGTACTAGTTCAACTGTCAACTGAGAGCCTTGTGTTGCTATGTGGAGCTTTTTTGTCTTATTTGCTAATTGTGTGTGCAGGTCTTCCTCCCTCGTGTGCCCCTCATGGTCTTTGAGCTCGGCTTCCTGGTTTGAGCTACATCAGTACAGCTGTGGCAGCCCCTAACTTTAAAGGGGGACCTGTTCCGTGTCTTTCACTCGTCTCTCCCCTTCTGGAGAGTATTCAACACTGCAGGCCACCGTCACTACTCTCAGCCCACGGTCTCCAGCAGCCTCTTCCAGGTGCTCACTTGCCTTTTCATCTCCTTCCATACAGACCCTTCTGTATTTCAGTCTCCCCCGGTTAGTTATCCTCGTCTCACTGCTTCCACATATTCTGATAAATGGGATGATTTTAACAAAATATGGTTACTCCTTCTGAGCAATATGGGTCCATTAAATTGATAAATCTCCAATATGTGTCCAATAAGTTCAACTGCAATTCAAAAAAGTCAACCAAATATATAAAATTCTGCATGTATGCTAATTTTATATATAAACCAACTTTACATAAGAGAAAATGAGGATGTGAAACATTTGCTCGCTCTGCTTTCCCCTTCTGGACTACGGAGCAAGATGTACAGAAACAAAAACACAATGCTACTCCCCTCTCTCTGGAGCTCCAGGACATTTAATGAGAGTGCTACACTGATTCTCAAGCCTTGACAGGAGACTTACTGTAGGCAGGTTCTCAGCGAGTCCTTCCAACACTGTAATCACTTCCTACCGCTGCCTCTAAAGACGGGCTGTCGACACTGCATATACAGTGGGCTATATTGTGTGGGGTCTTGCTGTCATGTACACTTTCTTCACTTAAACAACTCCAGCTTTAACATGGGGGACAGCTATTTGTGCCTAACCGAGGCATGCGCGAGGACTGGCGTGTTTTGCTGATGCGGCATTGGTGGAGAGTTTCTGACTAAGTGGGGTCACATTAACTCTGTCAAACAACCTTTCACATGCAGTCCAGCAACATGACATGGTATTTAATAAATTCTGAATTAATTCAACAAACCCAAACAAATATGTAAACAAACCAATGATAAAAAACACATTATCTTGACCAGAAGAAATGTAGGCAGATATTGATGATGAGAATGTAGTTTTAAAGGTATCCAGTTTAGAGGTCAGCTGCAAACACTGCATACTAGTAGTAGTTCAGGTTCAAGAAGATGAAACCCTTTTAAAACCATGCTTAAGATTGATTAGAACTCAAACATCTCTTAGTGGAGCTGCTACAGATATACACCTCTAGACTTCATCTCCTTCCGTCTCCAGTTGTCTACTGGTATAGTTGGTCCTGAAGCTGTGGGTCCACTGTGCTGTCTGTGTTCTGTTGCCGTTTGTCGTCCCACTCTGTTCTGTCCTGTTTTCTCTATCCCCTCATCCTAACCAGTCGAGGCAGATAACCACCTTGGGTCTGACTCTGCTGGAGGTTTCGTCCTCTAGAGTTCAGCATCGCTTCTGTTGCACTAAAGATTGAATTGAAGTTGAGGAGCTGACAAGGCAAATTGATTTACGCATTGAATGGTTTTCTCAAGTGGAATTACTCTCAGATAGTGTTTTCTTTTCAAAGCAACTTCAGATGACTTTTGTTGTGAATGGGCACTATGAAAATAAACAAATAAACAAATAACATTTAATGTAATTGATTTCTTTTAACCAGACCCACTCAACAATAAAGAACCGTGCATTAGTGAGGCTTTGAACATCAAGAGACATGCGCCAAGCTGCCATGGGTCCAAGTGCCACCTATAATTGGAGGCTGTTGAATCACAATACATCAAACGTTTAAGGCGGCACATCTGGGATACCATTTTTTACCTGGTACCACCACAAACTGGACTTAGATAAGCTGTTAAATAAGAAAGCTAGATTGATTTATAAGTGGATCTTTCCACACACAGCATATGAACTGTATCTCCTGGGCCTCTGTTAAAAGACCTTTCTGAAGACCTACACTCCTGGCAGATTCTAACCCCCTTAGAAACCTATTACTGCCCACAGGCCACTCGATGAACCTATTACATAAACACACACACAGAAGCTCGCTGCTAACAGACTAGAAATATCCAAAATGCGTCTATGCGGCCAAAAACAAATTCTCCCTAGGCAGCCAATACATCGGACTCTCATCTACTCTGCTTCACAATCCCACTGAGACCTATTTTATCTGCCTTCAATGGAAATTAAACATGTTTCCAGTGACAGAAAGGGGAACAGGGAAGTCCCAAAGTAACCTGTACTTCATCTTTGTGAATTTTACACCAATGTGTTCACACAAGCGGCTGTATAGTACATAACATCCCTCATGAACCCCTTGAGATACAGCTTGAAACCTTTGTAGTGCTCATTAGGAGAGTATTAGGTCCAGCATGTTTCTCTCTAATCTAATCAGCCTGCTATCTCACTCATCCCCCCTCCTTTCTCTGACTCCTCCCCATCTTCCTGCTCTTTATACCTTCATTTGTCAGCTTTAAAAACAAGTGAGAGATAGACACGGGAGAGAGTAAGAGAGTGGGTGAGAAGCAAAGAAAGAGGGGAGAATGAAGAAAGTCCTAAAGATGAGAAAACATCTCCTGGGGCTTGACTTGGACTGGAGACAGGGAACTTAGATCAAGGTACTATATTTCAATAGGGGTCTAACTAACAAACTGTTGTGGAAGCAAACACTGGCCAGTTTTTATTGAGGATGACACGAGCTTGTCTGGTTTTTGAAGAGAGATGTTCCTTGTAGACCACTGTGATGGGTGATGGGATGCAAATTAGGTCTATCAGGGTCCAATCCAATGTACACAACAACTGCCTCTAATTATCGCGTTGCTATCAACTCTTGGATAAGGAGGTATATTTAATAAACTGGAATCAATACTTAGCCTTCAGATGCCCTGCCTACAAAATGACGATTATAGATGCTTCATACAGTTCAATCGAAGTAAGAATAAATTAGTGTGTGTGTGCGCGTCAGCAAATAGAGGCCATCATACAGTGTGTCATGAAGCATAAGACCACAGCTGTTTACTGAAGACAATAGACAGACGATATACTGAGAGACTGAAAGGAACAAAGACTGCGAGACCCGACGCAAAGCACAGACAGAGAATGAAATCCGTAAGAACAAAAATACAGATGCCAATTTCCTGTCGCCGACAGGCAGCAGTGTTGACAGTGCCGGTTGACAGCCATCTTTCCCTGGCTGCCACCCATTCACTCCGTAGTGTAAATAAACAGTTTAAGGGGAAATGTCAGCTGGAAGACGGGAGGAGCAGCTTCTGCTATAATATCACTTCCCACCCGACGCAGCAGTCCAGTTGCCAGGCAAGTGACGGACGTGGTGAGTAATGAGGGTGGCACGCTCAACCTGCTCTTCTGGGCTGACGGTAACAAGGGCTGACGCGGCAACGTTTAAAGGTCCCCAAGGCCTCGCGGTTAAATCCTGTGCTTACACTGTCTACGGTCCTGCTGTGCGGCTGAAATGGAGCCCGCTGTGACTTTTAAATGAGACTGATCAGAGGGCCATGTGCAAAGTGGACAGCGGCCATGACTTGTAAATGCTGCAGTCATGGTGATGAGATGATAAGGATAGACCTCCAGAAAGGCCCCTTGAGACGTTGGGAAGGGTTCATGGCTGTCTGTGTGGTGCTACAGTACAACTGATGGTCACCGTGACCCAAAAAACAGAATAAGCCAAGAAAGAGCAAGGAATGAGGCTAAGCCAAGTCAAATCTGTGTTGCATACAAATAGTTTGCCCTGAGTTATATTATTATAAACAAGGGCCAGGGACAGGTTGAGCATGACATAGTACACAGAATAACTAAATATTTAGCTTCCGTTTTATATATACGAAACCCACATCCATCCAGACATAGTACTTCACTATGGTTCACTTAAACTTGTAAACAAACACGGTGCAATGAGAGAATTTCATGTGTAGATTCTGTTCAGCCTCTCTGACCGTTCCTTCAGGCCTGGCAGCCTCCTCGTGCTAGCTCCCTAATTGTCATGCAAAGGTAGTTTGCATCTGTTGGCAGCTCGCAGCTCTTTCTGCTGAACATTAACTCTGCAGTGGGTCCTGCCAGCCTGTTCCTCCTGCTACGTTATCAAATCAGGCAGCTGGACATCAGAAAGCATGCACACTACGACGCAGTCACTCAATTCATTACGGTCACTTCTATAAAAGCGTTCAATAGCTGCTAATGTCTGCCAATCTACGCAGTCAGTCGTCCATTAGGAAATGCGTGAATAGGGTCGCATTTCTAGAAGCTCTTTTACTTTGTACTGTAAGTGGAACTACTTGGTATGCCCTGTCTTGTTAGTAATAATTATCATATCCCTTGTCATTACAAAAAGAAATGCAGACAGACAGACGGACAGGAGAAGAACTGAACATAGCTTGAGTCAAGCGCAGTGTGTCAGCTCCAAACAAGGTGGGAAATTAGGAGCTGGATGATTATTTGTTTACTCAACCAGCAATTTCTGGAGGTATCCAACTCTTCTCAAATCCAGTTCTATTTCGAAAACCTATTTTCCCTGGCTAGATAGCGAAGGCATGTGGTAAATTGGAGAAAGCAGCTGTCAGTGTGGCAAGATGTCGATCTGCTGTGCTGGCTATGGGCCATCTAACAAGTCTTACAGCGTAAGGCGTTGGTAGAGAAACTGGTGTACACTACGTTTTATTTACATATTACTTACAAATATGACCATGAACTGTGTGAGGTCAGATCCTAACAAGCCTAAGAAGGAATTCTAAATCTAATCAATGGCCAAAATCCTCATTGCATCAGACTGACAAGTATCAAGTCCACAATTTAAAATTACAGCTGCCTTCCAAAGTGAAACCCAAACCCACCAGATTACACTGCATGTCTACTTTGCATCTGACAGAAAAAGCATAAAATGGTTATACTTTGAAATATTTCTGTCACATTTTGCTATTATGATAAATATATCTCAAGGAGTCATAATAGCTCCTTTCATACTAGGCTAATCAGAAAGTTATCACAAGATGGGCCAGTCAGAAATGAAAAGTGGAAATTGATTGAGCAGAACCAGGCTTCAACAGCGTTGATGGGTCTGACCTCACATCCCAAAATAATAATACAAGATTGAAAGACAGAAAGATTGTGAATTTGTCCCTTCACAGCTGGGAGACAGCTTTTCGTAGTATATGCCATTCATTCACCAATGCTTCTTTAAGTCAGTTGAAAAGAATTAGCAGAGTTTCTTTGTAAAGTCTTAATATATAAACAAACACTTCACCACTAAATGGGACTAATGGTGTTTAATGGAAGGACAGATTCATATTGAGCTGAGACTAGGTGACAATGTGCTAATCAGTGACACAGGCAACTTTTGTTTATAAAGCTCAAGACAACTGTTTGAATTATTTATATACTTCTTATTTCTCCCTTAGTCCCTTTTTATCTTTTGGTAGTAAATCGGGTGAGTCCTACAAAAAATCTGTGAGGGAGAACAATTTGTAGCTTTGTGGCTTAAGCAGGAAATCAAAGACACAACTTAGTTTGATTGCTGGTGATTTCACCAATATTCCATCTTTGGGAGGTGGCTGCCTCATTTGAACTTGCAAGACCTCCTTTGGGTAATTTGTCAACGTGCTAGAACACCAATAAGGCCGAAACCGACTGCTTAGTAAAACAGTGTATAGTGTGTGAAATCAATATTCATGAACTGCCTTGGGTCGCCAGATGCCCCGAGACCTGTATCATTTGGTTTAAATGAGAGAGGCTGAGCAGAGTTAAATCTCACACAACTGGCACCTGTGAGTTCACATTATGTGTATGTTGGTTTTACTGTCCATACGCCTGGAACCCTCTCCTCACTGCTGTGGCTTGTTCCCATAATGAGCGTGTGCTTTTAAGTTTATGTACAGCCCCTTAGCTGCTTCAAACAGTCTTTCATTACAATGGAACAGCTGTTGAGCATTACCATAATCAAAAAGGGTTTATATATGACATGAGACCGTTTCCGTGCTCTGACCCTACAGTACCTGGCATTGCATGGACCAGGTCGCCACACAGCACCATGAACCTGGGCCTGGGCCTGAGCTGGTTAACAGCCTCCACAGCCTGCTTGGTGAGCTCAACCTCCTCTGCCCATTCGTCCCCTCCGCCATCGCAGTCCCCGTCTCTCCAAGCCTTCATCAGCCCGAGCTGAGGGTCTGCGGCTTGAATGAAGTAAAATGGTCCCGTCCACTCATGCTCCACATCTGTAAAAAAACAGACTAAAGATGAAATGAGGGAATGTTGGACAAGCAAATATATTTATTTACATTATAAGACAGAAACCTGACTACATTTTTAAACAAGAGATTTATAGAATCAGTACAGTAAGTGAGGGAGATTCTCTGTCACCCATTCATACAAGCACAGGGTTATGTGTTTGCTCAGGTTGCCTTAGTTGACAGAATGTTAGATTCAGTTTAAAGAGCTAGAACAGCAAAGAGAAGTCCAATCATTGTTCAGTCTCAGATTTGTGTTTTTTTTATTTATCTGCCAGGTATTAACTTCACATTCAGGCAGCATCTGAACATTTTCATTTCAATATGTTTTGGTCACAGTTGTCACGGAACGCTGCACGTCGGAATGAGCAGAATTATTAAAGCTTTAAGGATTAGATGTCATCACAGAATTAGTCATTCGGCAGCATAAGGCCTGCTGTGAAAGCTTCATGTAGAAACCACATCACATAGGATTCATTCTTGGAATCAAATTAACACTTGGTTGTCTGAAAGCAGTGTGATCGGGATTTAGGAATAGGACGAACGGCCTTGAAAAGAGGACGTAAAATACAACCTTTTGTTGAAGTCTTACAAGCTCACTATGCTTTTTTTACAAAACTGAAGAACCCTGCAACCTAATCACCTTACAAATATTAATCACTAATGCAAAATGTACCAGGCTTTTCATGTAACAAACAGGAGCAGGCACTCAGTGCCGCTCAGCAAAGTGACGTGGAAATGGAGCCACCCGATGTTGCTCAAAAAAAGCTAAAATCAGGTATAACAATAGCTTTCTACTCCACTAATTGACTTTCCGGAAGATGTGGAAGCGGTGCTGTATTTACGCACCACAGTCGCTGGGCAGAGGCTTCACCAGTGGAAATGTTTCACATGGGCTCCATGTATCACTCTTCCAATTCTTTCACCAAGAACATGTTCGAGGACAGAAAGAGCAACTGGACGCCTTGCTCATGAGAACAACATGAATACAAGTTTAACAGTGATATGATATCACAAGAGGAAACAGGTTCTATTTTTGTGATCATCACCATGCTTTCTTCAACAAAATCATTTCTCAGTGCCTTCAGTGCAAATTACCCTGGTCTTGATCTACACAATAGGGGACTGCTGATGGATTCAGAATTCAAACTGCTGCAATTACCATTCAATTATTATGTTATGTTTCCTGCTGTGGCTGATTCCTAACTTTTCCTCAGCTGTCTATGATAATCCATTAGCATTTACGTCTTGGCACAACCTAGGGGAGACCTGTCTTGAAAACAGATCAAACACTTCCAACACATTTTGTTCTTTTGCATCTCTTTTCTTTTGAATACTGAAAACGACAACACATACTAATAAATATACTAATAAATAAATAAATAAATGTACATGATATCTGCCCACAGGTAAGCAAGTGGGTAAGTAGTGCAAACACCTTGACATAATGCTGAGTTATTAATCATCCTCTGTCAGTGTCCTTAACACTGGACGCAATCCGTTAAGATTCCATGAGGCTGCGACGCACTCTCATGCAAAACGTGCATGCTCTTTGGTTACGCCGAGCATCCTTCATAGTACGACGTCTCACTGCAGCCCGGAGTGTGAACTATTTCAGAGACGGAGGAAAAAGAGAATGACGCGAGGACTTGCAGGAGCTGGCAAATCTCCCGTGACAGGAGATAAGAGGCAATAGCCCTGTGTGGCTGTGCTGAGTGAACGCCACTACAAACATAAATTCTATTTGTGATTTCTCAGGTGGCAGATGATGTGCCCCAAACAGAACTAATCATCACACGAGATGACAGCATAAAGAGGCTGGTTTCTGCAGTTTCTCCCCTTCAGTTACCTTATTCTGTCATACTATAGTCCATGTGGTGGTATAACTATGTTATAACATGTTATATCTTGACGTGGTGAAACACTCTCGAAGTAAAGTCTAAATAATTTGCGACAACATTAATTTGCCATTAGTTGTCAGGTGATTGTGACGCAATATGACTCTAGTTATGACTTTTTAGCTCATTGTAGTATTTTGTCGCTCATTTTATTCATCGCTAAACGAAAGCTAGTTATTGTGTCATATACTAAATCAATGCTTAAACCACACAGCAGCGGTTGTTAAGCGACATGTTGGCTCTCTCCGGTGTGTAAACGTCGGCAGCAACAACTGTTTGTGTCACACAGAAGTCCGCGAAAGCGTTAGCTAACGAGTTAGCATGTACGTTGGCTAAATCTGCTGAAACAGTCGGTTACCTTCAGTCAGTCCGCTGAAAGTTCGGTGTTTTGCCCTAAGAAAGACATTTTCACTCTCGGCCATGAGGTTCTGTCAAAGAGCGTTCCGACCCAACACTTGTGCAGCTACCAGGGCACCGGTGTTTGAGGCTCCAGCTGTGTGTACGGTTAGCTAACGCCGGAGACGATCGTTGATCGACTACAATGCCTGTTTGTGACTGAAGAGGTCCTCAGTGAACGTGCAGCTTTGACGCGCGCACAAACTCTTCGTTGACGTACTCACTCTCTTTTTCTCGTCATTGTGCGCGTTAACTGTGTACATTTAAGTAAGAAAACACTAAAAGGAACTGCCTAGTTGTCTAAACACAGACCTTTTCGATTTAAGAAATCAAAATATACCCTTTTTAATAAACGCACTTATTTACATAAGGCCTTATTGACAGCAGTCATATGTAGTTTACTTATATGGACACATATAAACCAAAGTTGCTAGAGAAATAAATCATCATTTTATTTACAATACTTACTACAGTTAATCATTGATTGATTTCCTGTAAAAACTGACAGCAACAATCAGCTACTGTATTCCTATAAGCACGGGCTAGGACTTCCGATAATATTCATCAACAAAAAAGATGTATCACTCAAAAAAATAAAAATAAATAAATACAAATAAACAAAGTTAAACATTCTTATTTACTGCGTTTCAGTATATAAAAGAGTTTGTTCAGGATGCGCATTCATTCGTCCTCATGCGCTTAACACACCTGTACGTGAATGGCGATTCGTTTTTTTGTTCGGTTTCCTCGAACAGACACATATTATATATTAACTAACCTTAACCTTAGACCTTTAAGCTATTAAGCATACAATCAATTAAACAAATTGGTGGCCTGGTAGTTCAGTTGGTAGAAGCTTGGGAAGTAGAACATCCCAGGTTCGCTTGTGGCACCAGGTGCGTCTTTGAGTGAGTCACCTCGCACTAACTCCCCAGGGGTTAAATACAGCTGTAACAAGTGTGATAACGACAAATAAAGGATTTCATTCTTTCTTTCTTTTAAATTTTATTCGTTTTCTATTAAATTGACACAGCTTGAACAAAAGGTGTTTGTTCGTTTCGGGGAATAAAAAGCACACTCGGTCTCTTTGGAAGGGAACTGAAACTGATATTTCCCCTTGACGCGTCAGATTTTAGGGTCACTCAAACAACGCCACACGTCAAAAGCCACTGGCGGCTCCCACGTCTTTACCAAACCTCAAAACAGAAGAGTGGCGCGCGTATATGCCGAAGCTTTCACCTAATATTTCACAATAAAGCCTGCCTCGCTCCCTCTCTCTCTCCCACTGTCCCTCGCAGTCTCACTCCCTCCTCCTCTTTTCCTCCCCCCTCTCCTTTTGCGCACCAGACTCTCCCACCCCAGCCTCTTCTATTCGCTCACCGCTCTCTCATCCTCTGTGCAGCCCGTGTCTCTGCCTACTCCTGTGCGTAAGAGCGCGCCGTGGACATGTAAAGTGATGCGCTCTTGAAAAACGCGAAACCCGCGCCTGCGGAAATCTTTCTGGGAAAAAAAAAGACGCGCGACAAAGAGCAGCGTCGAGGAGCAGTTCCGTTTCTGTTTCATCTGTTTCTACTGCTCCATTTTTTTCTAGATGATGAAAAACATTATTAAAGATGCTCATCAGCGCGGATGACGGTGCCCTGCTATTTGGATGTACGTGTTGGGACTTTTCAGCGTATCATGACCTTGCGCCCTTTTTCCTCTCTCCAAGTCTTTTCGTTTGCGCGTGAAGTTGCACGGAGGACGAAGCACAATGCGAGGGAAATACTTTCTCCTCTGCTTCTTGTTGCTCCAACTTATGGCTCTCGTGTGCAAGGCTGACGGCGAGCCGGGACTGCTCGGCGGATTCGTCATGATCGCCACCTCCAACGGCTCCAGAGAGGAGGAGAGCGCGTCGGAGGAGACCCCGCACACGGAGGACAAATGTCGCGGCTACTACGACGTAATGGGCCAGTGGGACCCGCCGTTCATCTGCAAAACCGGCAGTTATTTGTACTGCTGCGGCACCTGTGGCTTCCGCTTCTGCTGCGGCTACAAGGACTCGCGTCTGGACCAGAGCACCTGTAAAAATTACGACACCCCCGTTTGGATGAAGACCGGACAGACGCCCTACAACAAAATGAACAAGATGCACGACAGCACCAAAGACAAGACGAACTTAATTGTTTACATCATATGTGGAGTAGTGGCCATTATGGCTCTCGTGGGGATTTTCACTAAGCTGGGGCTGGAAAAGGCGCACCGGCCCCAGAGGGAGAACATGTCCAGGTAAACGTCCCCCCCCCCCCCTCCTCCCCCCTGCCCGCTCCTCTCGCTCAGTGCGCTTGTTTACGGAGACTCTTGCAGTAGTAGCCTACGCACGCAGCGATCGCGCGCGCTGCGCGTTTTCTCCGCCCGTCAGAGGCGCAACGCCGGAATTAAACTCAACATTAGAGGAGTCTCATCTCCTTTGAACGCGTCGGGGACACGTTAGGCGTCTTCCATCCACTCCGCGGTTCCTAGGCAACCAAAACTATTTATCCACCTCTCGCGAACAGCACGCCGTCTCCACTCCAGTCTGTCTATTGTGATATAACATTACGTGAGCTTCAGTACTCGTTTCCTGCCAGGCGGGGCGGTTGCCTTCTATTGTGTATGTCTCCGCTCCAATTGTCATTTTGCTCCATCTTCATACCGTGTTCAATAATTAATAGTGCACATTTGCACCTGCAGCATAAAAACACGACGAACTGAACTCTTTCCCACTGAGTTACTTCTCCCAATTACGCACAAAAGGAGCCTCCGCAGCAGTTCGGTCCGGCTCCGATTAGGCATTTTACGCACAGTTCCGTCCTTTACCCCTCCACCCATCAAGTCCTCTCTGTGTGCGTGTGACAGGGCCGTCGCCAGCGTGCTGCAGGGCGGCTGTCCAGGGGAGCAGTATCGCGGTGAAGAGGCCCTGGGGATGCACTCGCAGCACTTTGTTTCCAGGGCTACAAACCTCCGTGAGTGTTTGGTTTTTATTATTATTATTATTATTATTATTATTTTAATGTATGCTTGGAGTTTTGGGCAGCTTATGTGCGGTGCTTGTGAACTATGACAATAACAGAGCAGCGTGTGCGGTGATGGCACATGACTGTATCCTGGTTGGTGTCATGGCGCCCGTATCACCGTATCAGTGCAGTTGGAGTGAACTCTTGTGTGGTTGATGCTGCACACAGTCTGAAAAGTCCTGAATATGCTGTAGAATCCAATATGTGCACAGGAAGAACGTGCACATCCTCGCAGGCCCTCTTTTGTTCACGATGACAGCACTGATTTTGAGTTCGAGCTCACGCTGGCCACATATCGGTTTGTTTCATAACAAGTTAGAAGGAGAATATCTGCCAGGTTTTTCAAATCCTGCTTTATTTTGGTATGTTCTGCATGATATGATGAGAAAGAGGAAGATGGATGTGGGAGCGTGTGTGTGAGTCTGTGAGGAAGTGGTTGCTAGTGTGTTTGTGTGTAGTGCTGTTGGGAGTGGGGGGGCGTTGAGGGGTGGTGGTAGAACCCAGTGGGTTTAATCGTCTATTTCTGTTGTCTGTTGGCGGCCACACACACACACACACACACACACACACACACACACACACACACACACACACACACACACACACACACACACACACACACGTACATACGTCTACACACTTCACAATCCCTCTAAGTTACATCATCATCTCTTGTGCCAAAACAAGCTGATTTCAAATATTTCAACTATTCCTCCATTTTTTGTGTTTGCGGTTTCATCTCTCTGCAGCTGCCGTCCTCACACATCAAATAGGACGGCACCTTGGTTCTTCAAATGCATTTCACAACAGCTTCTTTTAAATCTGGTTCAATTTTTCATGAAAAGCTATTATTTATTAGTTGAGTGTGGATTTTCTCCTCAGTTTTGTAAATGTGACCACAACTGGTCAAAATGCTATTTAATTTAGCCTTGCAACTCCAAACACACTATTATATAATGTATTTCACATAACAATGGATTTGTTAAATGCTGACAATTCAATGCGTCTCACAAGTAAGGTCTCAAACCATCAGCAGCCATTTGGCCTAAAATGTGAAAATGCGACACCATGACGAGAGCGAACCTCCTCGAAAAAAAAAAACTGGGGTAAAGAACGACGGCGTTCATTCAGTTCGTTTGGGTTCCGTAACGAACGCAGCGACTCGCATTAAAGGCCGTGGGAGACGCGAGATAGCAGTCACCCGGACGGCTGTGAAATGACTATTTGTGCCCAACGTGGAAACCGCTCCCCTGAACCCGGGGCTCGTCGGGATTGTGGGTAATCATGTGGAACGTTATTAACCTCCGTGATCCGGCAGGATCCTCACCGACATCCACCTGATTGGTTTATGTGATCCCTCGGTCGGCGGCGCGCGGGGGGAGGGAGGGGGGTATTTACAGTATCATGGGCTGCGGGAAAAGGGAGGAATAGATTTGGATTTACTGGATCGACATGTAATATAATGTTGATTGTGTGAAAGGGGGCGTGATGATTTTTGATTTAGACTAAAGCTCTGAATGCACAGGGTTCGAGACCAGTGACTCTCAACAGGTGGGTCGGGACCCGAAAGTGGGATGTTGCTGAAATCTTCTGATATGTTATGTCAACCTGACAGCATGATTGACAGCATGATTTTTAGCACATATAGTGCTGAAAATCTATTTTTAGTGCAAACCACTTATTGATTATAGCGTATGGCCAGATTGCTCGACCACTGGCGCCAGTGAATACGGCCCCTGCTGTTCATAGACGGGTCCAATTCTTCTGTGTTTTGTGAGACTGTCAGTCATCGTGATAGAAGCTGTTGATTACCCTTATTTATTTTGTGATACGGCACCAATGGGAGCATCCAGATGGACGGTGTCAGATACTTAAAGGTGTGTAGAAGCCTGGGCTCTGGCTTGATTCAGTCTAATTGGGAAAGGAGGAACTGATTTCATTGTTTCTGCACTTATCTGTCAAATTTAATTGGAAAATAGTTAAACCTGTCAGTTATTACACTATTACACATTTTCTCTAGGCCGACGTGGTTCTGTAATTGTTATTTTGGGTGTCAGACTAAAAGACCCTAATGTGAACAGCACAATTGCTTTCAGTAAGTTAAAACACACACTCACAGATGCTCTGTATTCACCGCTCATCTTTCCATTCGCAGGCTTAATTACCTCCCCAGCAGTTATAATCTTTTCCTAAACATTCCGAGATGGGAAGGATGAAATTTTAATAGGTAATTGCTCCTGAGATTGCGCAGGCACGAGAAAAGGCCCCGTCTGCAGAACGCTGCAGCTCCGCCTCTGTGTGTGTGTGTGTGTGTGTGTGTGTGTGTGTGTGTGTGTGTGTGTGTGTGTGTGTGTGTGTGTGTGTGTGTGTGTGTGTGTGTGTGTGAAAAGGCGCTCCTCATATCCTTTGTTAAAACTAGGTGACCTTGCCTGCGAGCTGTCATCCGAGCCGTCGGCGCGTCACATCTGATTGCAGAGTGTCAGAACAGAAAGAGGAGCTCCCGTTGGTGAGTCTGCACACGCGGGTGTCGGAGCGGGCGAACGAGAGCCGTGCATGGAGGGAAATGACAGAGCGGGAGGTGGTTACGTGAGGCGGAGCTCAGACTCCAGGTTTATCTGAGACCCCACTCCTGTCCTTGGGTTCGAACAAGCTGGAAGTTGCCTTCAACCAGCGTTCTCTCAGTGTTTCGCTGTTTGAGTGCTTTTGATTTGAAGCATCAGCAGAGCAATATTACCAGCAGTTTGATGAATTGAAAGATGAAAAAGGTGCAGGTTTTATCCTGCAAATCTCAAGTTGTGGCAGCAGTTTGAGAAAACAACTATTGGATTTCATTCTCATTGTAACCTGCTGTATAGATTTGACCTTTTCCAGCCACAGACATCACCCATGATCTCCTCACACTGCAGCAGCACGGATTTGTGTTTTAGGTTCACACCTCATCACTCCCGAGAAGTCACATTTTCACACTTCCTGGTTCCATTATGTTGTGACAAACACATTGTTTCAACCACACGGAAAGTGTAAATTGGGGGAGATTTTGCTCCCGCAACCTCTCTCTCGCCGCCTAATTATCTTAATGTGAGGCCCCTGAGCAGCGCGGCGACGCCATTAGTCTCCTGTTTATTAGGCCACAGTGAGGAAGCGGTGACCAGCAGACAGCAGCACTCAGGTACAGAAGGAGGCCGGCGAGGGAGGAGTCGTCGAAGAGACTGGTAGCGAGGACCGGAGGGAGGAAAGATGAAAAGGGGATGTTAGAAAATAGGTTGAGAGAATTTCTCCCCTTTCTGCATGTTTGAAATCCTAACAAAGCAGCGCTGTAAATTGGAACAAGCAATCCTTATGAGGGCATTTAATGAAATCACACCGGCGATCAAACGAGAGCCTCTCCGTCCCCGAGGTTTTAAAACCTCCCAGTGTGTAATTTCCCATCCTGTCATTGTTACAATAAAAGCAGCGCGGATGGTGAATATGTTAACTTCTAATCAGCCCCCCCCCCTTCATGAATATGAATCACTTCATTTACTTCTAGAAAGCCATATCTTGCATTTGACAGGTAATTACGCGCGCGTGTGTGTGTTTGCGGTCGTCCTCGTTCGCTCGCGCAGGTGTGTGTGTGTGTGTGTGTGTGTGTGTGTGTGTGTGTGTGTGTGTGTGTGTGTGTGTGTGTGTGTGTGTGTGTGTGTGGGCTCAGCAAACACCTCGCCGCGCGTGCCGTCAGGTGCCCGACGTGCGACGCGCCTCGTTTTAATCCTGAGTGGAAGGGGGCGATATTAAATCCATCCGTCTTCATCCGCTCGAGTCCGCTTTAAACGGGACTCTCCGTAAAGAGTCGGCGCTCGCTCGCTCGCTCGCTCGCTCGCAGCCATGGGACGAGCAGGCAGACGTCCCATCTGCGTGTTTGAACAGGTGCTTATCAACACGGCTTTCTAATTAACTGCTACACTGACTCTTCCTAATGAACTGTCGAAAATAATGAGTCAGGTCGTTCCAAATATTGGGATTATTTGTCAGTCATTCTTGTGAATTCACCAAAATTTAATTATTAACAAATATAGGTGTAAACAGCTTTTAAGGCCATGGGTTTAATAAGAATGGAGAGGCCCTCGGCTCAGTCCTCAGCGTTCCCACTGCTCCATCTATGGTTGTTATAACAATAAGAATCACACAATCCCTCAGTTACAGTTGTATATTAGGACAGGCTGAATCCACAGTAGCATTAGAAGTCTATTTAGGCTCCTGAACATGCAGTAGTGTTACGCTGTGTGAAATCCCCTGTAATCCGCTGCTGTTGTCAGAGAGCTTTTGCTTTATTACCGTTACAAAACGGGAAAAAGGACGCAGCCTTCTCTGGTGCCCACAATAAGAGAAACCCCACGGTGCTGACGTTGTTGTGTATTTACGGGGGAAGCTGCCCCATCAGGGAGTAAACCTGAGATCAGAAGATCAATTACATTAACTGATTAAAAGATAATTACACATATGGAACAGTTGAACTATTTAAGTACCGGTGAAAGTTAGACCTGCACATTGTGTGTGTGCTAAAAAGGTCTAAGGTAATATATAGATCATTTGAACCAATATAGTAGTTGAACTAGCTACTTTAAAACAATCCGACATGAAAACAATAATAGAATATACAAATACAAATACTATACAATACACATCTTGTATTTGTTGTAGTTGAAGTAAACCTGCACTGGCCGCTCGGCTCAATGTACGTTTTGAAAGTCTTGGCTCTAAAAAAGTCTGTTTTGCATGAAGTGCCCACTTATTGTGTCCCTGAAGAGCTGTAACCTTTTGTTTTAGTCGGCCTGTTTATCTTCACCTCGCTCACACACACAGACACAGACACACACACACATACACACACACACACACACACACACGGACCAAAATGCGGCCACACGTGTCCCAGGTCCACACACACACACACACACACACACACACACACACACACACACACACACACACACACACACACACACACACACACACACACACGTATATTCAGTTCCGGGCCCGTTTCACGCAGCCTGGGGGCAGGTGGCACATTCGCTTGGCCAGCTGACCGACGCCACCAGCAATGGTAAGGCACCGGCAGAGACCCCACCCCCTCCCCCCAAACCCAACCCTCCCCTCTCACCTCACACACTCACCATTCGCGGCGTCGCTCCCTCACACAGTGAGCGACCGCACGGCGGCTGCCTCGCCGCCCGCGGGCCTCGGCTTCCCAAAGGAGGTGGAGGCCCTGGCAGCCGTCCTGTTGCTCCCCCACACACGCATATGGACACACAAACACACACACACACGTTTGTGCACAGGCTCCCGTCCCGTCACCCCCCACCCCGCTGGGCGCTGGCGCGTGGATGCGGGACATGTGGCTGGGAGAAATGCGTCACCATGACAGATCTTGTGCCTGTTCGGCTGCCTGTAAATTACCAGCACGCAAACCGAGGAAGAGTTTTGTCTTCCTCCCTCCTGACTGCGGCGACCGCCCTCCTCTCGGCTCCCGGCGGCTTCTGGACACTGTTGCTTTTCCGCCTGGCACGCGTTGCCTCTCGTAGCCGAAGCTGGTTATGGAGCCTGTGCTTTCTTCTGCTGCAGCTTCTTCATGATCGTTTTTCCATTTCTCACAAAGACACGCAAACGTGTGCGTCTGTTTGCTGTATTCAGCTCGTGACCACTAATAAGCATCTTCAGGTTGGTCCAGTTACACAGCGAGATTGAGTTGTTGTTCTTTTTGTCCACACACTTTTCTTCTCAGCAAAGGTCAGATGCTGCTTTGCCTTTGCCAGAATCATCGGCGTGTCAACAAAGAGGGTTGAGGAGAACACAATAGTAACACGTTCAGTTATCTTTATGTAAAAATGTCCACAACTAAACCAGCAGCAATTACAATTCTGATGTTTAAAATGAGTTCAGCTTAAACCATAGTAGAGTTTTTTTAATTCAGTTACATTAACTTTTAATGAGAGTCAGGACGAAAATCACATTGACTCAAATGTGTTGCATTCTGGTTAAAGGAGCCTGAGTTTGTAATTTCCAATTGCCACTTTGTGACATCATCAGCTGTTCCATGTGTTGCTTCTTGCCACCTAGAGCAAATTATTGGCGTCTACATATTGAACATGAATCAGTGCTTCACTGGCCACTCATGCGTTCATTTACGTACACACCATTGCAGTATCTTCTCGTTGCAGGTTAATGAAATTCATAACTCCCATAGGTCTTACCTTATTGAAAAATCAGAGGGCATAAATGTATAATATAGAGTACTATGCCCTAATGATGCATTCAGCTGGGCGATATAATTGCAAGTACTCCTGCATGCAGATTTAGAAATGTCCCTGAATCACTAGCCAGCAGCCTGTAATCATGCAAATCTGTGTGCCTTAGCACATACGATAATCATCTCTGATCGCACAAGAACGACACTCCTTCGCTACTACTGCTGCAGCAGCTGAACTGGGAGAATACAGAAGACGGACATCCAGAGGAGGAGTTCGATGTGACTGTCAACCTCACCAGCAGGCAGCGATTAAATCACTGTCCCTCAGTGTGTGTGTGTGTGTGTGTGTGTGTGTGGTGGGGGGGGGGGGGGGGGGGGGGGTTACATACCGAGTCTGTGCAGTGTTTGACAAAAGTCTGTACAGGGACCGTCGATCTGTCAGGCCTCATATAAAAGTGGGAAGGCAGCCTCACGTCCATGCACCTGGAGCCCTGAACCGGTGAGAGCAGACAGACGTCATGCAAATGAGTGGATCAGTCTTGAAATGGGAGACACTGTTTTTGTTGATGGACAACGCGAAAGGCAGAGAATGAAACTAGGACACGGACAAACTGTTGTATCCACTTTGTGGACGCGTGTCATGTGCGGTGTCGCTCCAAGCCACAGCCAATTTACTGCAACCGCAACAATGCTTTTTAATACATTATATATTATTATTTAAATGCACAGGCAAACTAATTAAATATAGAACGGCTGTGGCCGCGCAGAATCCGCCCGAGGCTGTTTTATTAATTTTTCATCGCGCTGGGATTTCCACAGGTCAAATCTGGATTCAAGTTAAGTCTTTATGCTGTCAAAGCTCAAATCACGCGCGGCCGCCTCGCGTCGCCGCGGCGACGGACCGACTCCTGGTGCGAACGTCTCATCCTCGCGTTCTCAGCGTCATATTGGACCTGGGTCCGTTTGGTCCGGCTGTGTTTGTATTGATTTTAATCTGAGCCTGCACCACGTCCCCACAGTCCAATCCTCCCGTCTCATTGTGTACCTTGTTCCAACCAGGCTCTGCGTTGCCCCGAGGTCAACAGTTAAAAGCCTTTAAAGATGTATAATTCATTGCACGTTGCAGTTGCCTGCGCATCACATTAATGTATGACCCACAGATCCTATCTCCAGGTATCCCACTGAATTATTATGTATCTCGCACTCTTCCAGCTTCTTCAGTGAACGTGAAAGCCAATTCATCTTCCTGTAATCACAGCGTCCTGCTCAACGTTGTGTGTTCAGACACATCCAGTGCAGCAGTTAGGGTTTAAAGTTCCGCTTTGAGTCTTGAATGAGGTTTGCCTTTTCCTGCTTGTCAGATGGGCAGAGAGGAGGGAGTGGAGAAGCGCTGGGGTTCTCATGCATATTGTAGTTTGAACTTCAGGCTAAGATGCTGGCATCAAGCTGTCATTGCCCTATTAACATATTAATAATGTGATTATTTAATATTGATAGATGCAACTTTTAACTTGTGTATGTGTATGTCAATGCTTGTTGTAGAGTTTTCATGGGTTTGTTCAGAACCTTTACAAGCCTCTTCATACTGTATATGTGTGTGATTGCATCAGAGTCACATCGGCCGATCTGATCACCACTTCCGACCGCAGCAGCGGTCGCTACCAAAGGGCGGAGGGTTTTTACGAAGTGGTTGACTTTTGATTAAATTTGCAACACGTGTTTTAAACTTTAATAGAATGCTCTCGGTTTGAATGTCAAAATGCAGTTGTAAGACTGACTGCTGGCTGGACTGATAGTTGGCAAAGCAAGCCTGCGCCGCCATTACGGCTCCAGCATTAGCCCAGGCCTGAATTATTTACTGTTTTCTGATGGGGAGTTGCCAAGTGACATCTCAGGTTCCTCCATCGCCGTGTCCTCCACTCCTACACTGTCTGCCCATCTGCGCTCCATGGAATCCCACAACTGCTCAGTCAACGAGGGTGGCCGTTTCGTACAGTACAGTAGCAGCGCTTATTTATTTCTGGGATGATCCGTTAGCGGCGGAGAGAGGAGAGACAGGGGAGGGATGCCTTGTTTTTACAGAGGATAATTTTCCTCCCCAGAAGGCAGCGATTGGCATTAATTACCTAACAGGTGCTAACAGCGATGGAAAAATGAACCGCTTTAGATGCGGCTCATTTACTGTGTGCGTCTGTACAGTAGCGAGACTGTATAGGAAGGAGACACACTCAAATGCATTGTCACTGAATATTCCTTTGCCTGTGGCGTTCATCTGATCTCAGTGAGCCTGATTTTTAGATATATTTGCACGGGAACCCCCTCCTCCGAAGAAACGCACAGCTGCCAGGTGATCAGGACCCCCTCGCGTGACCTTCACACTGAATATGCTCTGGTCTGAATTTGAAAGGATGGCGTCACATACTGCAAAGGAGGCTTCAAATGACAGATCAGCCTTGTTAGTGATAACGCTGAGCCCCTCCATTCCAGTTAGACCCCAGTGGGTGAATGGGTTTAACTGAATACACACTGGTCTCATCGCGACACTGTCATATACCGTTTGGCTGATGACTTCTGATGTATTTCGCCTGTTGCCATAAGCAACAGAAGAAAGGAACTCCAGTTCAAATGCAGCCCCTATTCAGAAGCTGGAACTAGTAATCAGTAAACAATTGCAAATTGTAAAGCTGTTATTTATTTATATGCGCTGGATGAATGTTCCATCTGTGTCAAGGCTCACCATGTTCCACATTTGTGTCGGTCCCCTGTCTCCGCTTCTCGCTCCGGGCTCTGGGTTAGATTTGGAGAGCTGCTGGCAGGGCCCAGCAGGGTGCGGTAGTGGGGGGTGAAGGGTGGGTGGGTGGGGGGGGGGGGTTGTAGTGCTCCGGGTCCATATGAGGATTTCCTTATGACCTACTTCGTGCAAAGAAACCCCAGTCTCACCCCCGCTGCAGCATTCATCAGGCAGACTGGTCGCCTCGATCCCCCCCCCCCCCCCCGCGGAGCGACCCGGCAGAGCCCACAGTTGCACTGCCACTCGGCGGGACTCACACGTGCGTATCATCAAGTGCCGCTCACGCGAAGACGCCCGGGACCCACTGGCTCGTGCAGCGCGGTCCCAACCAACCCGCTTCCTCTGCCCCCTCTCCTCCATCGCTCGCGTCCGTGACCCCCCAGGGGAGCGTGGACAGCGTCATCCGGGCGGCGCGGCCCATCGATGAGCGGCGTATTTAGATTGGATCAAAAATAATAGAACCTGGACGAACGGGCGGGTGGCGGAGTGGCGTGTGGGGTTCACTCACGGGCTAATCTGGCCTTCTTAGAGCAAAGCTCCCTCTGGGCCACAATGAGCTCCCTGAAATAACGCCCTTCATAGACGCGAAGGAAGCACGGGGAAGGTATGGAATGCTACGCGTGAGCACGCCGCTGTTTCTGTTGCCACCGCCGGCCAAGGAGAAGAGAAAACCCGGGACGCTGACTTCGGCAACAGATGGACTGAGAGAGCAGGAGAGGATGAGGAGGCGCCGGAGGAAGAGATGACGGATAAAAGGGTTGCACAAATAATGAGGCCTGAGAACGCGCGGCCGCCACGTGCTCGCGTCAGAGGGGCATACGGCGGCGGCAACGGGGAGCGGCGAGAGGCCGCTCTGAACGGCGCCTGCTCGCGTTTTAATAAGGCCGACGGCACCGCGATCGGAACCCAGCGCCGGCCGCGGAACAGAAGGCCGAGGCCCGGCGCTCACAGCCGCCGGGCGAGAGAGAGAGAGAGAGAGAGAGAGAGAGAGGCATGAGACAGATTATGCCGCCGCGCAGATGGAACGCGGGGCCGCTTCTTCCCGCCTCGCTTTGACTCACTCCGTGGTTGACGTGGTGTCTCGTGGCTTTTAGAAGCAGAATCGGATCACAGATTTGATGGCACTGACACAGGAGTGGATCGACTTTCAAACGAATCACATCAGTGGATACTGAGAAAGCCTCCTGTTATCAGCAAACCATATAAGAGGTCATTTGCGTCGTCGGTGTCCAGATGTGGACCCAGAAGCGCCTCTGTGTCCCCCAAACGCCCGCGTCATCGCAGTCTGACACTGAGCGCCTCAAAGCTCGCATTTATCTCCCAGCTTCGCCTGAATTCTGCAGTTTATTGTCTTGCGTGTCGCACCCAGCTGCTCCTGGCTGGCAGACTGGCTGAGGGATGTGCATGGAAGAATGTGCCTCCAAAAAAAAAAAAAAGGCCCCTTGCAGCTGTGAACTGCCAGAGACTCAGCCCAGGAACCAGGTGCAGCGGGCGAAAGCTGCCGGACTTTAAGGTTCTCCTCAGCGAAGCCACGGGAGCAGAGTCTGGGTCAGATGCATAGCAAACGGGGGCCGCACTCTGAGGTTCTACTTAATTAAACCTGATCAGCTGTCAAAATCCTGCCCTCAGTCTGTCGTGTGTATAATAATAGGAGCTGCTGGATCCATTTTAAACCCTATTAAAATTGGATTCCAGCTGCAATTCAATCATTCGGACAAAGGGGAATCTGGAGTTAAGCTCCAAAAAGCGATGGCGCTCACATCTGCCGTTGCTGTGGATCTCCCCTGAACTCAAACATGGAGTCCATGTACGTAGCTTAGTCCGAAAGCTGGAGTTCACAAGCGCCATCCCGCCTGAAAGCCTCCATTTGAAACCCCACATTTTGTCCCTATCGGTCAACGCGAACGCCGGCGCCCGACTGACAGGCTCTGGCCGCGTCCTGCCCGTCTCCTTCTAGTAGAATGTGGGTCGGCGCCGCTGACATGTTGTCAGGGGTGTCAGCCCACCTATGGAGACACACATCATTAGCATCACCGTTCCCCGCGGCCGCCCTGTCTGTCGCGTCTGTCTGCCTCACTTTGTCTCCAGCAACGCGGTGCCCTCAGCTGATTGGCCCGGCGCGCCCACCGCTGAGTCAGCACACCGGACGGGGTGAAGCGGACGTGCACACACAGCAGCGCGGCGGGGCCCAAAAAGTTGGAAGGAGACGAAAATGCAGGACAATTGCAGGTGCAATTAGTCCAAATGAGCTCCTCTTTTTTCGCGGAGCAGGTTTCCGTCATCTACTGAACAAGGAGCCAGGGAACAGAATGTGTGGAGTGTGTTTTACATGGTTTGCTGTGAGGAGTGATTCATTATTTGACTGTTTGATGGTTATATTTAATTATGAATCCATCCCAGGACAGATACTGGGTCATTTACAGTCTCTCTGTGTTCTGAAAACCAGGTGATGGGTCCAAACCATCTGAAGCGGCTGCTGTGTGAGTGTTAGTCTAAAGCTGAGCCCTCAGTCATCACAAACCCACTGTGGGTGAAAACAATTATAAATGATGCTTTTGGCTTCACTTTCTCCTCATCACCAGTGGGTCACAACCCATCTTTCAGTTCACCAGCAGAAAAGGTCAATGTAGTGGTTTCCTGATTTCTTGCAGTTCTGTTTAACTACAAGAGCCATGATTCATTTGAATGCACTTACAGTAGAAATGGTTGATCCCATTTGAGGAAACTCAAACAAATAGCTCTTGGTTATTTCTAAAAACACAAATGAATCAGAGCCAGAGCACTTAATTAATCCCTGGTTCATGTTCAGATGATCGTAGTGAGCAGCACCAGAATAGTTTTTAGACACTTAAAACGCTTCTCCTATTGACTGTGAACATGAGGTTTCAACAGCTCGGCCCATATGTCTGAACGATGTCTCACCATTGATCCGGCCGCTCGTGTTAACAACGCCCTGCGAGACTTGGGCCATTGGATCGTCCCGTGACATAACTCCGCGAGAGGGAGACAATTGTGGCATCGGGCCGTTCTGAGTGGGAGAGAAAAAGGGATGTGGAACAATGCGAATTGATAGCGCTTCAAAATGAGGAAGGTGTGACGGAACGCTCTGATCGCAGAAGGTTCCGAGGAAGTCATTGTGCTCTCAAAGGCGCGGCGAGGAACAATTAAGGCGAGATAAGCTCTTCCCTCCGCTATCGTTTCCCGCCGCCATTTCCCAGGACGGTCTTTTCTACGATACGCCTGCTCTGCGTCGCTCTGTCTGTGTAGTGGCCGGGCCTCCGGAGAGTTCCCGGAGACACGCGCAGAACCGGGTTCCTCTGCGCTCCTTCGAGCCCTGTCCTCCGAACGTCACGAGGCAAAATGAGCCGACGCGTTCGTGAGCGACGCAAAGCGCGGCCTCTGCTCCTGATCAGCTGTGCTTTAGCTTCCCTCAGCTTCTCCGGGCTTCGAGTGCAGCTCCGTCTGACCTTCGCTCGACTTTTAAAGCTCTCCTAAAAGCCGGGCGCTCTCACCTTGAATCTCCCGGGGCGTAAGCGTCGACGGCGGATGTTTCCCGCCTGTGAACCTCTTTGGCCTCTGCACTTCACGCTCGCCTCCCGCCGCTGACAGCGCCAGCAGGTACTGGACCCACGGAGGCCCCAGACATCTGTTCCTCTCCAGCTTCCTGTCGCTGTCGCTCTCTCTCTCTCTCTCTCTCTCTCTCTCGCTCTCCAGCTCACGTTTGCAAACCTTTGCAATCAGAAAGCCCCGATTCCGAGCCCTGTCGGCGTCTGCTGGGTACATTTTCCCGCGGTCAGAGGTCGCGGACGTGCAGCAGGGCCTCTCCTCGCTCTGCGATTCATGCTGTGACTCCAAGGGACCATGACAAGAAGATGCCATGCTTCTCACACTGTAAACAGACGGGAGGGCAGATCAAGGCCCCACCTCCCACTCTACACAGCCAGGCTTGTAACAGAGGGGCCCCAACTACTCCTCCTGTGCAATGATTGGTAGTTTTACCTATTTGCTATTCACTGATCAATTTATTAGGTCTGTTCTGAAATCCCGAAAGTGAGTCGCTCACGCGCTCGACGCGCCTTTATACGGTCGGAAACCGGAGCAGGGCTTTCAATAAAACCTGCGCCCGACGAAACTGTTACAATGGGAACGAGAACAACCTCGCAGAAGGCGCGAAGACACATGAGGAGTAAGTGGAGAGGGACGAACTGGCAGAGCAACAAAGCAGCAGGCAGCATAATATAGGTTGCATAACAATGACTTTTTCAGTACAGTACAGCCGGCCTGCCTGTTGAGATGTGGGCGCGGGTGACTGCGGGACAATGTGAACTTGCCGTGTGCTGGAGAGAAAATACTACACGAGAGGATACTGTTGCCATGACAAGGGAGAGAGAGAGAGAGAGAGAGAGAGAGAGAGAGAGATGGAGACGGTCGAGTAACGACCGAGAGGCAGAAAACGCAGAAGACGGCTTTTACATGTGCGGAGCGGGAAGAAATAAGGATAATAGATGAGTCAGCTGCTTACGATCTTAGCGTGATATTACAGCGACTGAGACGGGCCGGGCGGGAGATAAAACACACACCTAGACGCTGTACGTGCTCAATTCATTCTCTTTTACCCACAGAACACACATCAAGAGGCGGACGCGATCCGCTTCAACGCGGCCTTGTAGGTTTGACAGGCTGCTCGCGTGACTGGCTGTGAGCTCAGCATTCATATGTCTCATCAGCGCACTCATACAGTATTTACGGTAACCCAACGCCTTCATCCTGCACCCTTTCATCTAAGTGTCTATAGAAACAGTCCGTTTCTCAGCTTCCTGGTGTAATTTACTGTAGGATGACTCAACCTGGCGCTAATTTAATCTGCTTCTACAAACAGACTCAGGAGTGAACGGAACACGCGGAACAGGAAGTCGGCAGTAATCTTGCACAGGCGAAGGCAAACGCGTGCCGTAGCCGCAGAACCAGTGCACACGTGGCCGGTTTCCAGTTGCGTCAGTCAAGGTGGTGTTTGTTTTCCCCAAAGCTGAAGGACAAAAGGTGAAAAATCAGTATTCATTGTGAGGGAGGCTGGTGGTGGGGGGTCACAGGAGACAAAAGCTGGAGCTGGCGAGGGGTCGCGATGAGGACAGATGGGACGAATGGGAACTGTGGGATCGGTGAGTGTGGTGACCAGCATCACGCATCAACGTCTATTGTTTGCACTTCAAATTAAAGATTATTCACGTTGCATAAAATGTTTCAGAGGCCTGTTGAAAATAAACTGCGTGAATATTGATCAATGCTTTTTTTCGTTACCCCCTGTGACATAATTGGTGCAGCGCTCTTTTTAAATGGACCATGTGATCTCTTACACAAGACAGAGGTGATAGTTGCTGCTCTGTGCCTCCTCTTAAGAACGGCAGCTTATGTAATTATCGATCTGACAGATCTGTCCACTAGGTCCTAAAATACTATTTGGCATCGCACATTTTCTTCCTCACATCTTTAGGTTTTCCCACCAGCTCACGCTCACTTGGAGTGAACACAGCATCTGCTGTGCATGCGTCCATTACAAAGAGGCCGTCTGATTGCGGTGACCTCATGGCCTTTCATCCAGCACAAAGACAGCAGTCCTCCATCACAGTTTATCTTTACTGCCTTAACGTAGTATATTACGGGTTAGTGCTGCTCCCCGTACTGTGTTCTGGCTGCTGTGTCCTGTGCTATGGGATGACTTGGTGAGGCACCGTGACCACGATGACAGCGTCCCAGTGCGTCACCCTGACCGGCATCCTGGCGACAGCTGTCCATCATCCTGTTGGCCGGGTTCATAGCAGGCGGAGTGGGGTTCTTCTAGAGTTCTTATGTAGTAGGCATATAAGGCGTGAGACGGTAGAAAAAACTGCATGAGATGAGATGAGATGAGATCAGATGAGATGAGATATTAGAAATATTAACTGCTTCTGAATTAATTATAAAAAAGTATTAACTACTAGTTTTATACCTGAATGTGTGTGTGTGTGTGTGTGTGTGTGTGTGTGTGTGTGTGTGTGTGTGTGTGTGTGTGTGTGTGTGTGTGTGTGTCTGCGAGCTACTTCCCAGAGTCCCTGAAAAAAGGCTGCACCTGCGCTTCTATAGGTTATTGAATTTTATAATTGTGCTTCTCAACCAGACAAAATCCATTACGAGGAGAGAAAAATCCTTCTGTCCACAGTCCCTTTCTCATTCCCCCGTCTCCTCTCCCCCCCCAACCATTGCACACCCTCAACACCGCCTCAGTTTCAATTTACTTAAATGATGTGGCTTTCATTGGAGCCAGTATTAGCGAACCGTTTCAGTACATCATGAGCTGTTTATCCAAGAAGTGCACCAGAGAGACACTTTGCAAGTGGCATTCAATCTAAAAACATGATAATTCAGCCTCATATTTTCCAGTTGTCTGATTCCAGCGTTTCCATTCCGTCGGTATGAGCTTGTTCACTCACTTCCATGGGCTTTTTTTATCACATCGGCCACTCTTGTCCCGCGCTTTCTTCTTCTAAAAGGCTTCGCGCTCTTTCTCAGCGGTCGTTCTATTCTGCTGTCTGTCAGCGCGTGCTCGATTCGGAGCCCGGGCAAAGTGATTAATTAGCAATTCAACGGCCGAGCTGTGCAGGTTTAAGGCCCGCGAAGACGCTCAGCGCTGACATAAAACCGAGGGCAAACGCTGAAGGGGATCGATAACGTGGGGCCGCGGCTGCGCTGCCGTCCTCTCTGTTGCTGCGGAACAACTGAATTCTACAGTATCGAGGAGGAAAAAGCTTTTGTTGAGTGTGTCCATCTTTTACTGTCCCGCTTAGATTGCTCTGTCTGGCTCTCAGCCATTCTCTTCAGCGTCTTCATCCTTTATGCATCCTCATCCCTTCTTATTTCCTCTGGGCTCCTAACGTCTTCTTACTTCTCATATGATCAAGCGGCATTGGGGCTTTTAACAGAATGTATTCACTTAGCAGGGATACAGCACCGTCACCTTCAGAAATGGGAATTTGCAATTACATGACAGGCTCAGCGCAGCAAGAGAACAATCCTTGAGAGAGTGTCCTCTGAATTCCCACACATATTTGAACATTCAGCCGTGCTTCAAAGTCAGACAGTGCAATTGTGTTGCGGCGGTTCCAGAAGCTGGAAGCAGCTCCAGCATCCTTCACGTCTGTGCAGACCTTTGTTTTCCTGTCGAGGTGCAGCCGTGGAGGAAGTCTGATCCATCCAGTAATCAATGATGGCCATGGTTGGGAAGGCCGCCTTCATAAGACGCTGGGATGTGGAGGAGTGATTGCCTAATCAGGATCAAAACATAAATTCTGCTGCAAACAGATTTTAGAGTTTCACCGATTATTTACTCAGAGGCTGCAAATTCATCAACTGGCTTTTTTTGGCTGTAGGCTAATGTACAGTACGTGCTGCAATGATGAGGGCATGCGCTCGCTTTCGTACACTAATGATTAGTCAATTAATTCAGCTGAATACAGCAGCGTTACAATCAGAGCGTTAGAGTTGGATATGATAGAATAGGAGAAGGAATAATTCAATACAGGTCAAATATAAACAGTTGGGCTCCAGGTGTGTTTTATACTGAAACAGCTCCTTTTACAGCGAATGTGGAGCAACGCCCCCGACTGGGTGGTTAAATCCGATATGACCTCGAGGGCTGATTGTGAAGATGCAGCAGGTTGAGTCATTGAATGCATCTGTGCAAATCTGCATCAAAGTAAAACAGGCTGTGACTTTTTCAGACGCTGCCGCTGTAGATCCAGGGAGAGATAAGTGGTGTCATGCGGTTTGTGTTTAAGCAGTCGGGCCGAGTCCAATGGATCAAGATGAAGTCCAAATGGATGCATAGTGACGCATTAACTAATGTACAGACTCTGGATTGGGTCTCCGCTGTGCGTTTGGCATCACTGCCATAATCAGCTGCTGAAGTTAAACTGCAGTTTAAACTGACTCTAACCTCGTCCTGGTCCTTCGCAGAGGGAGGCGCCATCAACAACAACGTGGGGCCGGTCACAAACATGGGCCAGCAGCATCCCTACCCTGCCCTCAGCCAGCTGGCTCACATCTATGAGCAGCAGCAGCATCAGCAGCAACAACATCACCATCAGCAGCAGCAGCAGCAGCAGCAGCAGCAGCAGCAGCAGCTGCAACAGCTACAGCAACAGAACAAGGATCTCAACAAATACGCCTCCCTGAAGGCTGTGGGTGAGTAACTCTCCAATCCTCAGTTTTTCCTCATGAAATCCTAATGAACTTAAATTATTAACAATAATAATAATAAACAGCTGCTGCATCTGGAGGAATCTTGGGGCTTCCCCAGCTTTTCTGTTGGAATCCGTTCATGACTTGCTTCATAAAATCCTTTACGAATTGTTAATTTGAGATTGACTTGTGTGGATCCTGCAGTCGCACTCGTCAGCGCGTTTATTCCAGACAGGTTCGGTATCTGATTCGGCCCTAGAAACCACTGCAGCCGCGCAAAACAGCTGCAGGATGCTATTTGTCTCCATTTGTGGCCTTTGTGCCGAAGAATAACCAGAGAGTCTGTGTCTGCGAAGCCTTTACAAACAACTGAGAGTGAAATATGGGATTGAGTGACAAACGGAGGTGCCAGCTACCACTGTGTTGCATTTGGGGTCATCTGACTCATCGGTAAACATGTTAGTAACGAGGTAACAGGCGGCGATGGATGAGCCTGTTTGTTTACGCCGAGTTCTGCGTTGTGCGAGAAGGTGTTGTGTAAGTGCAGTAGTGGTTTCTGACACACAAACAGCAGAGTAACGGATGACGGAAAGAAAATGAACATCAGCGGAACCGCTGATTAACGCTGTCGTCCTGAGGCCCTGGAACGTGGCATCGTCTTCCTTCACCGGTGTATTTTTAGAATCCGCATAAATCCGACCAAATATAATCATCAGTCAGATATTTTCAGGGCAGTTGTGTTTGATCGCTGGAAAATGTTCACTCGTCCAAAACACACAAAGGACAAAGGGATAATTTGCAGCTTATAGTAACATTCAATAAGAGGAGAGGGAAGAATAGAGACAATGACGCCTATTTGTCCACTGACAGGAGCTTCAATAAATCAGAGCGTAACAATCTCGACCCCACTTGACAATCAGTCGCTCTCAGACCGACGACTGATCAAACCAATAAACAGATGCTGCCAGTCTCTGGATTTATTTTTAGATATGTTTAGGGAATATGGCCCGTCAGAATCCCAGGAAGTGTTTGATCTAAAATAGAAACAAACCAAAGAAGGTCTAGTGTGAAAGCGGTGGCATTAAAACTTGTCAGCACAAAGAGACGGAGCTCCGTGTTTATGACGGTCAGTAAACGCCACTTTTCCAGTACATGCTTTAATTCTCCCACACGCGTTTATCTGTTGTTCTTTGACCTTCGCGCAGACAAACTGTCTAAACACCCACCCGTATGTTTCACACTGCGTTTGTTTGGACTAAAGTCACAAGTTACGGACACATCTTTGTGATTCGTGACATGTAGAAGTAACGTGTTTTGCTGAATAACAGCTGTACCAGATTGTCATTCTGGACTCGTACGATGAAAATAATAATGTGCTGATGTTCTGAATGCACCAGTTGCTCGGAGGCATAAACTGAATGTAAAATGATACATGAAAAATAAGCTGATTGGCTTCAAATGAGGACAATTGGGCAGAACAAAACGTTCAGCTTGTACATTCGGTTTTGCACAGACTGACTTGAGTCCGGGCAGAAATACACTTAGACCTTTTCCTCTTTGGCTCCTTTTGACCACACTCGAACCTTTATCTCTTCCTCTTAGCAGTTTTCTCTCACTCCTTCCTCCTTTTCTTATCCACCTCATGGCTCCTGGCTGCGTTCGGCTCCCTTTGTCCACCTCCTCCACACAGACCGTCTCCATCTCCCCCTCCGTCTATTTATCACACTACATATTGCTCCGGAAAAAAAAAATAAAAATCACTGGGCAGCTAATCTCGTTCCCACCTCATAGCGCCTCATATTTAATTCCATTTCTGTAATTGCAGGAAGGCGTTCCCACCTCTCAGGCACACGATTGACTGACAGATTTCCATCACACAAATTGTATTCAAAGAGGCGCGGACTGTTCGAAATGACTAGGAAACCATGCAGACGATGGAGAGCAGCAGGCAAACAGCGATGGAGACGTTCCCTTCTCCTCGCCTCCTCTCATTGTTTTCAAATAGGACCAGATATGGATTTTTTTTTAAACTTTTCTTTAATTGTCACTGCCACCGCTAAGCCTCACTTCTGTCAATCAATAACAGCACCGCTATAAGGTCACTTTATTGAATTCCATCTGCAGCTGAGGCACAGGCCGAGTAACGAAGGGCCCCTGAACACGGACCTGTGAGGCAGCCTGGAAGAGGACGCGCACTTCAGCGAGTACAAATGATCAATTAGTGCCACGTCTCAGTCCAATCTACTCTGGCACATCTAACGAGTGCGATAAATCCATGTTCTCACATGCGTATTTTCCACTTCTCCACGGACGGCCTGTACAGGAAAGCTGGAGTAATTGGGGATTGACGTCTGTAGAATTCTTTTCCATTCCTCTTGTTTTGTGTGGAGGACTTAGCAAAAGAGCTTTATTAAAAGGGTTATGTAAATTATATCTATATATAAGCTCAGCTGATATAATATATAATCCTCTTTATACTGAACATTCAAATGATTCAAATTCTTATGTGCTACTTACAGTGGAGCTTTTGTTCCTGGTGTTTCCCAGCTAGTAGACGCTGATCCACTGCAGAGAGCGGCTTCCGATTAAATCTCACATCTTGTGCCAACATCGATTAGGCCCGTGTTTAACAGCTCGGACGTAAAGCGCGCACGTATCAAAGCGGCACAAACTCCATTCTCCCCAGCATAAGACAATTGATGTCCACGCCGTAACCCAGGCTAATGGATGCTGGTGAGTAATGTGGCTCTGCGACACCGAGAGCCGCCCACTCATAGTAAATACTAAGAAATTTCATGAATTAATTAGGTTGTTGAATTTGCATAAACATTTGTAAAACCATAAAGGCACATTATGGAGATTCGGGGAGTTGGAAACTCTAAGGAGCCCACATCATAGTGAGAAACAACCCGACTCGCTAATGAAGAGCGGTTTGACCGGCTCTAACCTTAATAAAGTCTGAACCGAGGGACTGTTTTTGCCCGACGCATAACGCGCCGGTCTCCGTGGGACGTCGGGCCCCTCTCGGGCAGAGCCGTGCCGCGCTCCCGCTGCGGAACAGCGGCGTTTTCTATTTCCGCTCACGTCTCCCCGCTGGAGGTGCGCGACGCTGAGCCGCCCGCCGCCGGATTGATCCACCTGTCGCCCGAGCGGGTTTGATCCCCAGAGGCAGCCTGGCGGGGGACTCGGCGGAACCCCCCCCCCATCGCAAAGCAGTAAACCAGATTTATAGCCCCGGTGGCAGAGCAAACTCACGGGCCATGTTAACTTCATCTTCAAGGACATAGCGGCAACAAGTAATGACTGAATGTGAGTGCGGTGGTGGAAAAAAGGTTACATTTCACAGAGATGAGATAGACTGGAGGAATAAAGGCGGCTGACAAGAGAGCAGCCAGTCTGGGTCCAGGACCTGGTTCCTCGTTTCAACATATGGAGGAGACTTTCTACGAGGTTCTCTGTTGATCTCACGCATAGGATGATTTCAGGGTGTGGGAGTGAAGAGGATGTTTTTCGTCTAAGCTTCGGCTCTGCATGTGTTCCAGGATTGACGTGCCCAGTATATTGGTGTACCCACCACCTCAGACACCTCTCCGTCTGCTTAACATATTTATTGGTTCTCTGCTTTTCTTCTTCCAGCTTCCAAGTACAACGGTGAACTCTACAACAAGCGTCGACTGATGGTGGAGCTGCCGACAAAAGGCGGCCTTCCTCTCCAGCCGATGGGCAACTCGAGACCCTCCATGGGAAACATGTCGTCGGTCGCTTCGGCGATGACTGCCAACGCCATGGCTTCAAACCCCATGACCTCCAACACCATGAACCAGATGACCTCACTGAACGCGATGACATCCATGACACCCATGACGTCACTGACACCCATGACGTCACTGACACACATGACGTCAATGACACCTATGACTTCAATGACTCCTATGACTTCCCTCAATCCAATGACCTCCATGACCCCAATGACCTCCATGACCCCAATGACCTCCATGACTCCAATGACGTCCCTGGGCCCGCTGACACCAGAACCAGTGGCCACCTATGTCACAGAGATGCCCAGCATCTCCTCCATCTCAACTCTCCCGACAGAACGGCACATTTCAGTTGGAGGAGGAGGGTCACTCAAGCCGAACGGCCAGAAACCCAAAGTGAGCCACGGCCTTACTCTCCACAGCTCCCACAGCTCTCACAGCTCCTACACCCACGCTCACAGTCACAGTAGCAAGCCACCAGGACTCGGGGCCACCTCCCTGGCTCACATGGTGGGGACCATGCCCGGCGGCACCTCCCTGGGCATCTCCAGGGCTGCCGAGGCTGCCATGAGCTCCCGCTCAGCTACCATGGGCCGCCCGTTAGCCTACAGCTCCAACACGATTGCGACTGAGACAGTGAGCCGGAGGAAGGCCTACGGGCCCAAGAGGCCTCAGTGTACCGTGCTGGAGCCCAACCAGCTCCACGGCACCAGGGTCCACAGTCACAGCCAGCACTTCCTCCCAACACAGCCCTACTTTGTGACCAACAGCAAAACAGAGGTGACTGTGTGAACGAGGAGAACGGGAAGGAACGGAGGGGGCAAAGGATTGCATGTGGAGTGGGGGCACAAGTAATCTGTGAGCGGAGACACCAACTACAGCAGTGGTTCAAGGTGCAGACCTGCGTGTGACTGTGGAGGCTCGTTGCTATATTGTGAGTATTGTGTTGGGACAGTGACAGTGTCTGAGTGGCCCTCGTTGAACAATCAGAGAGTCCACCAATCAAATCACTTAATGGACTTATATTGCCAAGAGGATGATGTGGTTTGAGCACTTGTGGTGATATTAGCGTTGCCTCACATCTAATATCTGGTCTTAATGATGATAATAACTGAGCAACTACGCAGGCGACAGGGTGGTAATAAAACAGACCAAACCTCAGAAGCAATATAAAGGATCAGGAGTGGAGCACTGAAGCATGCTGGGAGCACATACTGTAAGTACAGGAAGCGTGTCCGCACACGGGGAGTTCGCTGCTCACTTGGACGTTTTCCCCCGTGAACCCACTGAGGGCTTTGAAAGCGGCAGACGGGGGCTCCGGACCGCCGTCACGGACGGACTTTGCGGCGGCGCTCCTCGGAAGCGCCCCCAGAGGCTCCGAGGGGGTGGAGGGCGTCGGCGCCGGCGGCGTCCCGCCCCGATCCCGTCGGCGTGGCGACGGCGGGGCCCGGAGGCGGGACGAGAAGGCGCCTGAGTGATGCTGCGGCAGGAACACGCTCCTCCGAGCACCAACGTAATACAGAAACATTCCCAAATATGCACATGCAGACGCACACACACAAACATATATCGCAAACCTAGCATATATTGGCACATGTTTATTTAAAGGATGACACAATAATTAATATCGACTGGTACTTATGTTTATCTTACATTTTAATTCAGATTTTAAAGGGCACCTAAAATAACAAAATCTAAATTATGGACAGTTTTTCTTTTATGCACACGGCTGCTTCCATCTATTAACACGCAGCAACTAAAAAGGCCGTGCTTGTTGTGGACTGTAGGACTTATTCAAGAAAGTGTGTTTTAATGTATTATTAGTTCAGCAGCAGGTAAAATGCGGGTCAGTTGAGCAACTACGTGGCTGAAATCACCCGCGTTGAATGTGAGCGCCGGCTTCTCCGGGTTCGAGTCACGCGGGTGTTGAGAACCTGCTGTGAGTCGTGAAGAAACCGGGGACACAAACACAATGGAACACGCTGCCGCACAAAACCAGGCTTGATTAGATCACTCCATGTTCTCATGCTCCAGCTTTAAAAAGCATCACTATCAGTGGGAAAGAGGAGACACTATCTGGGTCACATGACTCAAACCTGAAACTAAATGCTGAAGTCTGACAAATAGGCCAAATTTTCTGAGAGCTTCTCAGCGTGTCGGCTCCTTTTGTGCTGGTGTGATGCTTTTTAGCAGCTGCAGCCACTGTGATGATGCTGACCCTTTTATCTCAAATTCTGGCTCCTTGTCTTTAAGACCCTCCTTACATTTGCAATCAGAGAGTAAGGAACGCACCCAAAGACCCGGCGGGAACAGCCTGTTTTCGGCCGGCGCGAAGCCGTGGTCGTCGGAATCACACCAACAAAGGAACACTGTCTGTGGACAGAGAACAAGCATAAAAAAAAACAAAAACGTGTTAATTCTCCATTTGAAATCATGTAAATATAAGAGAGCGGAATGAAAGAACAAGATATTGGATTATTGGGACACGTTCCGCTGCTGCCGCCACCAGCAGTGCTGTAGTCGCTGAAGATAAACAGACCTCCACTCCATCTGAGGTGCGAAAAGGAGGATTAATCCGATTTGGAAAGTAAATAAATAGAACATATGAAGCAACTAAGCCAGTTAAGGGAGGGGTGAGTCTGGGGACGCTCTATTTATAGCTCGCGCTGTGGAAGCCCCGCGTCTTCAGGGTCACGTCACTGGAAACCCTGAAACTAAACTGATTGCGGTGGAACGGGATTAAAGAAGTCATCAAAGCTCAGAAATGTTTCGCACACGCACCTACAGACTCGCACGCACGCGCACACACACACACACACACACACACACACACACACACACACACACACACACACGCGCGCGCGCTCCTCCCGCTCCCACCACGTTGAGCAGCAGGCGTCGTCAAAACAGAGAGACACAGAGTCAGTACTCGTACTGTTACTGCGCCAGTTCTACACGAAAGACTGTGAAACTCCAGACCTTGGCCCTTTGTAGCGAAAAACGACATTATGCTATTTTATATATATAAATAGACATAGCCTTTCTCTTTGAATCTCTATCTTTTTGTCCTTTCTGCTTATACCGTACTTTTGAACTGTTCCTCTTTGCTCCCTCCACGTCTGAAGGAAAATCATTCGGATCTGTGAAATCGAAAGTGTGTGTGTGTGTGTGTGTGTGTGTGTGTGTGTGTGTGTGTGTGTGTGTGTGTGTGTGTGTGTGTGCGTGCGTGCGTGCGTGCGTGCGTGCGTGTGCGTGTGGCAGTGGAGTACAATCACGTGAATAATGATTCACCCCCACTTTAAAGGCATGACTTCGTTATAGCAGGAAACACACGGCGAGTGATCGATCATACCTTTACGTGTCCTCTTGAACACTTTCACTCTTGGAACGTGGGCGCGTGCGCTACAGTATGTGTGCGCGAAGCCGACGTTAGCATATGATCATCGTCTCGGAAAAAGTCAAAACTCCACCAAGCAAACCAAACAAAGCAAATCATATATAAATTGAGTTTGCAATCCCATAAACCAGTTTGCCTTCGGTGATAATCCTCCGCACATTTTCTTGTTTTTTCCTCCCGTCCTTGTATTTATTCCTTCCTTCCCATGACAGCTGGTGGTTTTGTTTTGTGGCACAGTTGAGAAGCGGGTCAATGTTTGTTTAGGATGTGCGTTATCAGACCCAATTGGCTTAATCCAGCAAGGCGGAAATGCCTCCTCGCCGCAGCCGTACTGCTGCATCCTTAAAGCCCATTCAGCTCTGCAGAGGCAGTCGCTGGAACAATCGGTGAGCAGGCGGAGACAGTTGGCCAACGACAAAACCCTCATCCGTCACCGCAGCAGACGAGACAAACCTGCGAGGAAGCGGGGAGTCGGCGGCGCCGGCCGGGTTGCAGTTGATAGGGTCCACAGATCAGTGAGTTCGGGAGGCAGTAATGGTGAAAAAACGAGACATGAATGGGAAATGATTCATTATCATTACAGGAGCCTCTCGTCTTCAGTTAAAGGGTGCGGGATGATCAATTAAAAGCCACAGAACATGATGAGATCCACATTTGAGCTTAAAAAGTAATAAATCATTTCAATAAATCATAAATCACCAGGCAACGAAGGAAGCTGCCAATCAGTCAGTAAATCCTGTCACAAACTGATTCTTAAGCTGTCACAACTAGAAGCTGGCACATAGACAGAGACAGACAAGCACTCAGTCACTCGCTGCTTTAGTTTATTCAGTCTCCAGTTACCCTGCAGGTACGGATACTGGAACCCAGTGGCTTTATTACATTGTACCAGTCAACAATCACTAATCTGCTCCTCCCAGCATTTCAACCTGGGTGTCAGCTGTAGTTTTATGCCTGCATCACCTGAGCCACAGTAACGCCACATTACTCAAATCCCATCATTACCACCGTTGTGCTCTCATTCTCAAAACCCAAATATCTGAATAATTGTTCGAGCTAAATATTGAATTGGGGAATTAGCTCTCCCGCTCGCGTTGTGGCAGAGGCTGCTGAGGTGTCAGATTAACGGCGGCGCCGACACAAAGGCAAGCACAGATTCGGATTTTAACGAAATGTCACAAAGCGAGACGGAGGAGGAAAACACCTTTCCGACGGGCGCGCCCACTCGCACGCAAAACACACAGGTAGCAATAACAAAACGGAGTATTACAGACGCTCAGACTCCCAGCAGCCCACACACGCAGGCTTTAAACAGAACACGGCAGGTGACGGGGAGGAGGGTTCCACGGCCTTCCTCCTCTGGAGACCCCCTGCTGCACCAATGCACATCTGGCAGAACAGAGAATTTCCCAAGAGGAGGAGGGGGGGCAGGTTTTATATGTCTCTCCGTCCACTTGTCAACGCCTCATATGGAGGATCTGAGTTATTGATTTAGCTAAATGTTGGCGTTCCTCTGTAAGTGGGTGTTTGAGGCCTGTGAATCTGATGACTGCCGGCTTCCACACAGTCACGCGCCCGACAAAAGCCACTGTCCTCGCGCGTTCGCGTTCGCGTTGCTACGCTACTTTCATTCACCGCCGGATCGTTATCCATGCGCGCCGGGACACACAGTACAGTACGATTGTCCGATTTTGGGGTATTTGTGAACATCCCATAAAGGAACCACTTGTTCCTTTCAGCGCCGTATACTTTTTCATTAAAGGACAGTAGGAGCGGTTCGATCCTGCTCAGACAGCGGAATCTGTACAGTACATCAGAACGACATCAAAGGGCTCAAACACAAGCTGAATTTTTACCTGACGTTCGCCTGCCGTTTCCTTTTCTATCACCACCGCCCACAGCATCTATATGAGAAAAAAAAAGATATACAGTATATAGCTATTTTATCAAAAGGGTTCTTGTCAGCCATGTTTACAGCATTGTACATCATTCGTCCTTCTCCACCAACCCCGAAGCTTTCTACTTATGCACACGGGGACAGAGGACCTGCAGCGTCTGCGACCGCTGGCGCTCGACATCTGTTCTAAAAAGGTTTCGCCGTGATGGTGTGCTTCATGTGATCATAAACGTGTACTAAACACATGGTTGCCAGAAGGACATGAGCCGCGGAGGATGTGGAAAACACTCCAGTTATTGACCTCTGGTGTGGTTCAGAGCCAAGGGATTTTCCATTACCTTTGATGAATCAATAAGCTATTTGTGATATGACTAATATCCATTAGCGAGTTTATCCTTTTATAGACCGAGTCATTGATTAACTCATTTTGGTGTTAATCATGCATTACATGCAAAGTTATACGAGAAACAGTTTTCTATTTTTGATGTCCAGACCGTTTGTGGTATAAACAGTATGCATATGTGTATAAGGATACATATGGCCCCCGACACTGCATTTATGCGTGACTAGTAAAGCATATTTTCTATGTTCGAGCCCCATCTCCCACTATTGGTTGCGCAGTAGCTTATAATATGCACCGTGATGCCCCATCCTCCTTTACTGTTTTCTGACTTTATAATTTGTGAGATTAAGTTATAAAAAAGCTGTATTTTGGTACTATTCAAATATTGTTAGAAAAAAAAAGAGATATAGCAGGTGTATTGTCCAAGAGCTATAGGATCATAGTGTTGCTATGAATTTGTCCGTTTTATTGATTTTTGGGGAGGAGATGTTCCTGTTTTACTTTTGTTGCTGATTTGACATCTGACAGTATATCACCATTGTTCTATATACAACTTTCTTACGTGGCAATAAAAGATGACTTCTGTAAAAAAAAAAAAAACAAGATTCCTTTTATTTACTTCTAATATTTTGCCTTGCTTCATGTTTTTGTAAAGGTCGCTGGCCATCCTGCAGCTCTTCTTTCCGCCTCCTTCCCGTCTTTGTACATCCCCCCCTACTTTCCTCTTGAGTTAAATTCATGTCTGTTCAGCGTGTCAGTGTTTGTTTCTTTGACCAGAGGCGACGTGCACAAGGTGACCAAGACTGGCATTAAACTCGCATCCATTCATTATCCCAACCACTTGTCCTTCTGGGGGGGGGGGGGGGGGGGGGGGGGGGGGGGGGTCACCGGGGTGTTGGAGCCAATCCTCACTGAGTGGGAGGCGTGGTCCACTTTAGACATGTCGACAGTCCATCACAGGTCTAACACACAAGGGCAGACAAAGCGAGCGCCCTGACAGTCACACTAAGGGGAGAACATGTAACGACCCAAGCAGGTCCTTCCAGCTGTGAGGAGGCAGCGCTGTGACATGCATCTATTGGATTAGCCACTTCATCCAAACGGACCTTCCATCAAGCATCTCCTCTGCTCTCTTTTCGTTTTCCCTGTTGCCTCTTTTCAGGCATGCAGCCCTGAAGTTGAGACCCAATGTGTCCTTGGGCCTGACCGAGGAACAGGGCCAGACAAAATCAGTGTTGTGTTGTTTGTCCATATATTTATATATGAAGAGAAATATATATAGAGAGAGTATATACAACTAGTAATATATAAATAGGAATTTTAAATACCCACTAGAAGAACAGAATAGAATAGAAATACTTTATTGATTCCCGAGGGGAAATTGCTTTCGAGTATACAAATAATAATATATAAATAGAAATTTCAAATACCCACTAGAAGAAGCACATGTGAATTACACTAATTGCTCGTGCTGCTCGTGTTATCAGCAGAGGAGAAACAGTCCAGGGATTTTAGTTCAAAACAAAGCAAACTTGCTTCCCTTCCCACTCCCCTGCCATTCCCTCTCTACCTTCCAGAAACCTGCTCAGTGGAGCAGAGCTGAACAACAACAGCTTGCTGTGTGTTTAAAGCCATCTGGCAGTGATCGTACTTTAGCAATCGGGGACGCCATCACATAAGTCTCTGTGTTTTTCAAAACCATGGTTAATAATACTGTCACTACCGGTAGAATGGTGTTAACGGGGGTATGATCCTTATTCTTATTAAAATCATTTTTACGTGCACATCCTTCAGTCGCATGAATACAATGTCACACTGATTTCCTGATTTAGGTATGAACATCAGAATTCCAAGGTTCTGGGGCTTTGGTTTGACGCAAGACACTGCCCCTCTAAGATGGATCAAATGCAGAGACTATTTGTTTGCTACGTACAGTACTTGTGAAATGTCAAAGAATTAGAAGTACATTAAAATAAAAATACAATGTGTGATTTTTTTTGGATCCCATTAAAAAACAAATTTTCTCAAATACACAAAGTGGGAGTCAGATTTGAGATTCATAATGTTCCACAAAATGGCAGAAGGATATGATTTCCTGATTGAGGCAGACTGAGTGAAGAACCTGAGGCAGATATGAAGATGAAGAAAGCTTTTAAAATATTGAGGCAGTCCTTCTATTACTAACACTATAAACCTGCATAAAAATACCTGGGATGAACTCCCCGGTGTGACCTGTCTACGCTGTTTCCCAAATGATGGCATCATCTCAGCCCTCACAACCCTTCCATAATGATGAGTGAAGGAAAAACCACTGTATTAGATGTATAGTAGAGAAAATCTAATGAAGTTCACTGAAACATTTTTAGAGGCTTCTTGTGTCTCGCATTAAACGACAGGACTGTGGTGGGGAAACTTTCTAGAAACATGTGTGAAATTATTCAAAAACCTTATTATGTCACAGAGCCTCTACAAGCTGTAATTAAACTGTCTTTGACAGGATTACGGCGGCAGCTAAGATAACTATGTTGTCTGTATCGGAAATAATGTGGTGATACTTTAATGTCTGTTTCAATGTTCTTCTTTTGGACTTTTTAATAAGTCTGCTGAAGCATTCGTTTTCTCTGCACACCACATCAATTTTATAGTGAAGGCACTCAGCGTCTCAGAAATTGCATATGTGATTCTCATGGCCCGGGGCTGCAGAAATCAGCATCTGTGAAAACGAGCCATTCCCTCTGAAATCCCCGGACCAGGAGGGGTCAGAATCTAATCTGAGGAGAGAAAATGATGTACAGCCTGAAGGGATCGCGCTGACGCCGACGCTGGGAATCACTGCGTCGCCTTTCACGTCGCTTCGTCACGTGGTAGCGTCATCCGTCACGAAGCACAAACATAGATACATATATTAATACAGATAGATTAAAAGATACTTAAATATGTTAAACACATCATTTTTAAAGAGCAATCTTGCACGGAAGATGACGTCTCTGAGCTAATTTGAAGTTCAGTCTTGTCTTCTTCGTTGGTGTGTCGTCACTTCCTGTCTTATTTTAGTTTCCTTCCTGGTGTCTGGGTTCTGTTTCTGTCTTGAACGGTTGTTAGACCGTTGCTTTGTCTCGTTGTGGCTCATGTCTTACATGTTACGTGTTTCCTTCACGATAGATGTTGTGTCTCTATGGTTCTCAGCAAACTGTTTCTGTCGGTTAGAGGTTTGGTTTCTCCCTTTTTTAATTTGGTCCATCTCCCCTGTACCTGTTTGATGTTTTATATTTCTTGTTAGTCATTTAATAGGTTTATTATGAAGTTAGCATGTTTGTTGGGTGGCTTCACTGTTTCCACAGTCAGTCTGGCCTCTGGTCTCGGAGCTGAACGGGCCCAGTGTATGTTAAACAAGTCCCAGAAAGGGCTCTAGTTTGTTCTCTGGCTCAAAGAAGCCGCTTAGATCATCGGCCTTAAGCCAAGCAGTTAGCGCGAGCTCCCTCAGTAGCGAGAGGGGAGCTGTGCGCTTTGTTAGTCTGTAACACACGTCTGGCTTCAGGGGCTCACCGTTCCCCAAATCACATTATGATCATGATTACAAGCAAACATTCTGACCTCTGAGCATTTCCTTTTGCTTTACTGCATATTGTTACTGACATCAGGTCCATAAATGACACAGGTATCTACAGTTCAGCAGGTGAAAAGGAGCCTGTCATGGTTTTCAGCTGCAGTGTCTTGCTTTGCTCTTGACCCTTCTGGTAATTATGCATGGTGATGTATTATGCACAGTTCAGTGGCATTTTTCCCTTCACTCTCTCCCTGTCAAGAGTCAGTCTTCAAAGACGCGAGGTCTCCGGGGCCTCGGGAATAAAACACACTCTGCAGAACTGTGCTTCTCTCTATGTTGTTTTGACAGACTTTAAATTAGGAGTTGATTAACTAGACTGTTTATGTTCATTTACCCAGAGGTAAATATGATGCAGTGTGCCTTTGTTATTGTACTGAAGGCAAGAACTGAGAAAGTTGCATTAACGGTTGACATTCATTCATTAAGTCCAGATAACGTCATCTTCCATCTGCTGTGTGGATAAACAGGCCTCAGAAGATTTAGAAGATCAGCACAAGTATCTAGGCATCAACAGCACAGATAAATAAAGACGCACAATCAGATGAGAGATCCTAGTTCGTCCTCTGTGTCAGATCTGCATCTAACGCCTCCACCTTCGTCTCGCTGTGTTTCCCCAAATGAAGCCTTTTACACGCGAGTCCACAGAAAACCTCGGCAAAGCGGAGCGGTCGCGTCTAATCGCTCCCGGTGACGACGCGGAGGCGAGTGCAAGCTGCCGTCGAGGGGTCAAAAAGCCCCCCGCGGCTAAGAGTAAGTGGGACAGACACTCCAACAAGGACGCAGCTAACAGGAGCCGGAGGAAGAGAGAGAGGGAGCGAGCGAGCGAGGCTGGAGACGCACCTGGACACCAGATGGTCCATCAGCAGGTGTCCCTTTGTCCGCGCTGACAGGAAATGCATCGCTGAGGGCTACGCTGTTACCTAATTACTACGGGACCACACACACACACACACACACACACATATATAATTTATATAAATGATCATATTAATATACAGTAAACTAATGCATTGCACTCTATGTGACCAAGCGATATATAATATAAATGTATGTTTTGTTTTCATGATGCCGTCAGTGTTTGTTTCCTGGCCTGTTCCGGATTCTTCTCACCTCCTGCACCCGCTCCTCATCATTTCTCCACCTTCTCCACTCTCTGCCTGGTCCTGATCGCTTCCGAGCCCATTCCCAAGCGCTCTCTAGTATGTGAGCGTGACAAGCTGTGTCCGACCCGCGCCTCCCAGCGGACCCGGAGCGCTCTCTGCTTCTGCAGCTGCGACCTGGTTCTGCTCCGCTCTGCGGCGCTGGTGCCGGCGCCCCCTGTTACAGTACACGCCGGGTTCATGCTGCGTTCGCTGTCTCTCCTTCCAGGTGCACTGGCTACTGATTGGCCCGTTTGAACCTGATTGGTCCGCAGTCACTGGCTGGCTTTGCATGCTGGAGACTAATCCTCTGCCAAGGCCCTCTATGAGTGGGGCTGAACCGTGCCAGGTCACTCTCAGCTCTCAGCTCCCAGCTCTCAGCTCAGCGCTACCGTGCATTTGCTCTTTTGATCTGTGGATTGGCTGGTGGTGGGTGGCAGGGGTTGGATACGGTAAGAAGGGCTATTGTGCAGGTGCACTTACCGACTGCTTATTATAACAACTGGGTTCGTGTTTGGTGCCACTTCTCTATTGTTTTGGTAGAGTAGAATAAACCACCATCTTTTCTTTTCATTTAATTGTTGTGTTTTCTGCATCAGAATTTTCTGGCCAGTCGCACGACTGGAACTTTTGGTGATCCTGAATTCTCTTTCGATTCTTTTCCTCTGTTGCTTCGAGAGTCTGTCGCCAGATGGTAACGGAACTCGCTCACCGGCGCTTCCCACTCTCTGACTTCTCTTCTTCTGGGTTTCCTGAGGCGACGCCACATCCAGTTCCTGGAGCGCTGCTCTGCTGTTTCCCTTCTGGTTGCTCTTCTGCTGAAGCTACTCCTGCGTTTGGGCCGGTGAGGTTAAATCAAGTTGTGGGTATGGAGAGTTTTTCGTAGACAGGGTATTAGAGATCAAACAGTGGACAAAGGCTGAGAATGTGGAGCTGCGACCTATGGAACTAACATACAACCATTACGGTCCAGTAATTACAATCATGACAATTAAACATTACTGGACAGAGAAGTAAAAGCAAAGCAACACATTTATAGGAACGAGTATATAGTGTGTGTCTGATGCTACACAGAGGAGACAACAGAGTACGGCAACACAGGAAACCGCAAACGGTTCATCCTCACGTAAAGTGCTGAAGTGTGAGGTAGTGACTTTAGTTTTTCCCAGCTTTAAACACGATTATGTAAAAACCAAATCAGCATTCATAAACACATTCAATTTATCTTTGAGGTAGGATGCTGGGAGACACTGCAGACTCCAGCTGAGCGTGTTTTCATTTTATCACAATTTCCACGGTGCCTGAACTGTGAGGCATTTTTTAACATATACCCAGGATCGCGTGGCGACACGGCTTTATACGTTCTAGTGTGTGTGTGTGTGTGTGTGTGTGTGTGTGTGTGTGCGTGCGCTCTGTCAGTCACATTTTAGTTTCTTGTGCTTGTGCGGTTCCTCCTCCATGCCTTTAAATGTTGCCCGTGGAGTAAACAGAACAGGTGTGTTTACATTTACCACAACACACACCTCTCCAGGCTCCTTTATGCAATATTTCATCTTACATGCTGACGCCTTTCTACAAAAACAGTGTAGTAATGTAATTACCCAAACATTGCCTCATAATAAATTAAAATAAAAAGTACCACAGACTAGATTCCATGTTGAAAAATAATAATTTTGGTTGGCTGAACTTCCTCCAGAGCCAAACAAGTAACTTTATTGCTTCTTTCATGTGTTTTTTTTTATTAAATTCCGTGCTTTAAGTGATTTTAGTGATTTAACTCTCAGCAAGAATGAGGGAAACGTACAGTAGGTCTTTTTAGGGAGCAGCAGCACAGTCTATTAAAGCACAGCAACAGGTTCTTGACAGTAACACTCCACGCGCGTACTCTAACCCTTTGCCAAAGCACTGATGCCAGCGTTCGGCCTGTAAATGTATAAATCGTCACCCTCTGCCAACATCGCTGGGCCAAAACACAATGTCCATTACGGTTTCACTCATCGAGACAATATATCCGAAGTGTCAGCTTTCCTGTTGCTGTTGTAACAAGGCTCCAAGTTGCCTGCTTTCAGCAGCAGCTGCAGAGCATTAGTGTTTACAGCGGTACCTGTTTGTGTATGTGTCTGTGTGTTACACCAGACACACACAAGGAGCGCAAACGATAATAAATGGTATCACACCACCTGAAAGGAGGTATCAATTACACTAATATGACATTAACCAATTTTATCAGCTTGATATTAACAATTATCAATATGAATTTATTATTTTAATCATCATAATAACGAGGCACCAGTTATGTTGTGTTGTACCTGAGAGGGCAGACAGCCCATAATATACAACCTAGCACAGGGCAACAATTATGCTTATTAAAGTCTATAATGAGCATCAGTGAATGATTTAAATGTTAGCGAGGCACCACCCTGTTCCCAGGAACCAATAATCACATTAGGAAAAACTCAGATAGTTTTAATTGCAACAGTATTGTGAATTATTAGAAAAGTCTAATTTAGTAACAGTTTGACCTGATGTGAGCACAGTCTCATCCACTGTGTGTGTTTAAAGTTAAAGAACATGACTCAAAGACATGCAGTTTCATCTACAGCACATAATAGCACTGAAGGATGCAGAGAACCAGGAGACATCTCTGTACGCAAGGGAAAAAACTAAAAACCAATATTCAGTGGTTGTGATCTTCAGGCCCTCAGGCTTTAATAAACAAGTGCGTCGCTGTAGTGGAAATACTGCAGAAAACCTTGTTCAGCACAGCATCCACCACTACAGGTGAGAACTCTACCATTGGATGAAAGGAATGCGCTGGTGTCTCTGAGTTCTACTGTGATCTGACGGAGGTGGAAATGATCCTCCATCATGAGCTTCTGTTAATGGGAGAAGGAACCAGTCAGGCGGCATCGCAGAGCAACAAATTCAACGTTTAACAGTTATTTATTCAGCTCCAATTCACAACAAATGTCATCCCAAGGCTCTTTACAGAACAAGACTTTGCAGATTTAAAAAATACAACAATGTAGAAAACAAAGCGGGATCTGTTAGTTATTTGAACTGTAAACTAACTAAAGTAGAAGCAATGAAACAAAGTCTTTCTAGCAGCTGATGAAACCTCCACCACCACTGTTAGAAACAAACCACAGGATTTCCTTGACACAACCAAGCCCCCCCCCCCCCATCAGCCTAAGACCCTCCATCTTGCTGCAGCTCCTGCACCTCCTCCGGAGACACAGTTTGCAGCATCAGCATCTGAGCGCTTTCCAGCGGACGGACGTCCTCGACTCAAAGGTTGGTCAACGCACGGCGGCTGGAGTGGGCCGGAGGGCGGCGCGCGTTTAACAACGGCCTGGAGGAAAGCCAAGCGTTGCCACGGTGACAGCGCTTTGAAGGAAATTTCTTTGTATTGTTACCACGGCAACCACCGTGGTTAGTTGGGGAAGGAGGGAGAAAGGGATGGACGGATGATGAGGAAAATGGTGGGGGGGGGGGGGGGGTGAGGCAGAAGATGCAGAAACAACAGCATGAGGCGGAAGGAATCAAAGCAGATGATGGGTCGTTGTTTGAGGTTCGGAGATATGAGCCGGAGCTTTATTATTGCCTCCATCTCTGCCTCTTTATGCTGGATGATGCTCGACTGCGTGGGCGAATTTACAGTTTGCTGCAACCTTATCCCAAACAAAGTTACTCAGCAGATTCTTTTGAGTCCGACAGATACAGCAGCGCTTCCTTGAGAGGGGAGCTCAAACTGAGCACAATGACTCCATACCCCCCCCCATCGCTCCCCCTCATCCTCTCTGAGCTCCTTTCTCCTCCTCCACTGCCTTCACCCTCGCCGCCCGTTGCATCATCCGTACAGTTCTGAAATGTGACTCCACATTTATTGGAGTCATTCTCATAACTCTTGAACTGCTCTGCTCCAGGGTGTTGCTAATTTCCCCATCGCGTTTCAATTGACTGCACAAATTCGCCGGAGGAAAATAAGAACGCGCGTCTTCCCAGCGTTTCGGGGTTTAGCATCTGTGAGCGTGAACATGTGTGAGATGCAGCTCGGCCGTCTCTAAATGCACATTATGAATAATGTAATAATTTCACTTTGTTGCGAGTTCAGAGATGTATAAGTTGACAGAAGAACTTGACAGAGAGAGGATGAATGACTTTATTTCAATGTGCTCTTGGTTACATTTGTGTTATTTATGCAAATATATGCAACCCTCCGTCTTTCAGGCGGCTCGTTACTCAAAGCTACTGGAAATTTCTCATCAGCCCCCCCCCCCCCCCCCCCCCCCCCCCCCCCAAAAATTCCACACTTCACACGCAGCTCCTTGCACTCTAATGTGCATGGAAGAGCGAGATTAGAGGGAAATTGAATCAAATCAAATCCGCCCCGAAATTGCACAGAGCTTGACGAAAAGAGCATAGATCCACGAGGAAAGGTATCCGTTATCTGACAGCAGCAGTGCATCTTATCTCTGCAAATTGCCCGAAGACAATTGGTGAAGGGGGGAAACTCAGCACAAACGACTAATAGCGCCGCGCGTTTGTTCAGTCGGCACCTTGTACACAGCAAATGTTTGAGCGCAGGCACAACAGGAAAGCAGAGAGAGAGAGAGAGAGAGAGAGAGAGAGAGAGCTGCGAGCGCTGCTTTGGTCTTAATTGATATTCCAGCTGACAAGCCGGAATATTTAAATGCCACTAAGCTCCGTTATCTCGCTTGGGAGTCGGCAGAGATTAGTGGATAGGTGAGTTAGCGACGCCGGGGGAGGTGTCCACACACACACACACACACACACACACAAACACACACACACACACACACACACACACACACACACACACACACACACACACACACACACGCACACGCACACACACACACACGCACGCACACACACACACACACGCACACACGCTGCTTGTGTCACTCAAACACCTCACCTGCGTTCCCTCACTTGATATTATGTGTTTCCAGTGAGTGGAGGCCATTAGTTCAGCGGAGTGTCTGCTGAAGATAGATTACTTTCAAATCAATATTCCGCTGGCTGGCAAACAGAGAATGGAGTTAACTCTCGGCTTATGTTACTGTACCAAACAAATAGGTTTCTAGTTTTTTCCCCCTTACATCCAAATCTGTGTGTACTCATAAACACACTCCACACAGTGAGTTGATGGTTCACCTGGTACAGAGGCCAACCTCCAGTCATGGGATGGCTGGTTTGCTACTGTACTGTACAGTACATACATGTACATGTACTGCAGCAGCTCATTATATCGTGTACTGTTTGGCTCATGTGTACTGTAAATCAATAATAAAATTGATTCTACTCCACATATCCTGAGAACAGATGGAAACGTGCAGTATATGCACACGCTGGCACACCTTCCACATCTCCCCAAAACAGTGTGCTGGAAAAATCAATATGTCATCGTCCTGTATACCTGACCTTGCTTCACTGCTTGCTAGGCTTAAAGCAGGCAGACAAACCACCATATACTGTATATATCACCAATACTAGCATAGAAGCAGCTTGGGCAAAGTGAGGTTTTATTTTTTTTCTCCAGATATTTTTTGGACGGTCCCTACAGACTTTGCACACCTGGATATGAGCGACTCAACCGTCTCGTTCTGCCAGATCCTCAGAAGCTCCATCAGATTGAACAGAAAGTATCGGAGCTCTGGGACAGAGCCCTGCTCTGAATGCGCTCCAGCCTTGGCTCTGTGCTGCCGACGGTCGGGCCGTCGGGCTGAGAGATGAGAGCTGCCACTTCCATGACTGGTTTGGGGCAGACGGCCAATGATAGAATGGGCTCCCCTGGTTTAAAGCTTCTATTAGTACTGGATAGGCTCAAAAAATACATCCGTTCATGACAGCACTGATGATTTAGACCTGGATTTGAGGGAAAAAAAAACATGTCAGTGACTGACAGAGACATTTCTGAATATGATTTCATTGTTGGTCTATTTTAATGAGCTTTGCCAGTAGCCTGGGGGAAAAGAACAGCTGGATCCAGTCATAACGGGAACTATAACGCTGCTCCTGCCGCCCCCTCATGCCTCCCGTTAAACAGGTCTGATAGTTAGAATTAGGGTGAAAGAAAAGGCCCGAGTGCCCTGACCCGAGTCACAACAACAGAAGAAGAGGGAACAAGAGGACGGCTCATTTAGATGATTTGGCTTCAGCCATCCTCAGGCAAACGCTCAGTTCTTCCCATGCTTTGAACAGGGGATTTAGCTTGACTGCACTTGGTTATTACTCAGACAATACAGCACAATACGTCTGGTGTAGCATGTAATACGTGACGCTCTCGCCGCTGATGTCATGGCGACTTGGCAGCAACACACAATCTCATCCAGCTGAAATGTCTAAATCGGAAACACTTGCCTATTATCTGCCTAGCTGTAGTGGAACAGCTGTGTTTTCAGTTTCACCAGGAAAAAAATACCTGACATTTCTCTCACTTCTTATTGTTCAACAGCTACAATCATTTATGAGCCTAGAATCCAGGCAGATGATGGTTCACCTTACAGTAGTAAACTATGTTAATATAGAATGGATGGATGGATGGATGGATGGATGGATGGATGGATGGATGGATGGAGCAGATTTACTAGAGCCGTTCTTCCCGTTCTTCTGCACGAGGACACAGCTGAATATGAATGTGAGCAACACTCCAGACTGTATTTTGCCATCGCTTTATTTTGCTCCACTCAGCTTCCCGATGATGAGGACGTGCCGGCCAAACAAACGTCAACATCCCTCTCTTCCCGGCCGCAAACATGTGCATCTTGCAGCTGCTTCCCATTGGCCGGTTGAAGCGGTTTTCTCAGCCCTGTCCAATTCAAACGACAGCGTGGACGTAGCTGTTATTCGGTGCCACCTGAACCCAGCAAGAAAACACTAACAGAAAAATATGCTCCTCTTAACTCTCTAACGTGTGTATCAGCCACACACACACACACACACGCACACACACCCCTTGCAGCACCACTCGCCCGTCCTGCTCTGGGCGAGGTGCCAGTGCGTGCAGATGGCGCTAGTGGAAGATGAAGTGCCCTGCTTTGCAGCCAGTGAAATGTGAACGCCAGTTAGCATCCCAAGCGCTATCTGATCAGCATCGCTGAGCGTTAAGGACTTGTTGCCTCCGAGCAGATGGAGCTACAGGTACTGTGCGCTACGCAAACAAAGATTCCACTTCTTCCTGTCTCACACTGCATTTACCTACAAACAATGATGGAGGAACTCTGATTGTGATTATTGGTTTGTAAATACTCTCCTTCCGTTCGAGCTACTTTTCCATTTCCAGCTGTGATCGATTCACAGCAGAGTCCGACTTCATAAAGCATCTGGAATTGTTCCCGATTGTTGCACATTCGCATGTGTTTGTGAAACGTGAGTCCAAACAGTTAGTGATCGCCGAGTGGCAAAAGCGTTGATCAGCGGCGCTTCTTGCAGATGAGAAGTGGGCTGTTTGCGGATTCGGGGCCGCGTGACTGGCTACTTCTCCCTCGTTCCCCTCCATCTCGGCCTTGTTTATGCACGACTCTGAGCAACTGCGTGGGCGGGCGAGTTTACAGTTTGCTGTAACCTCGTCCAAAAAACTGAGTTACTCAGCAGAACGGCGGCGGCGCAGCTTTGAGGCACGGGCTCAAACACAAACCAAGCATGAATCCGGCCTTTTTTTCCCCCCACTCCGATTCAGCATTTCTGTGTCTCCGAGAGATATTTGTTGTTTGTCGATGTGCGTTTGAGCGGAAGAGCAAAATGAGAGCGTCTGCTTTCGCTGAGGTCGGCGTTCGCGGTGGGGGAGACCTGCACGTGAACGCACCCTTGGGGCTTTTATCGCCGTAAAGCTCCACCGTCGCAAACTCGCGTAATCACAGCCCGCTGCGTCTCCTCCGATGCGTACGTCTGTTGCTATGGCGACGCACGTGGCTAATTTCAGGTGCCGAACGTCTTGGCAAAAACACCTCAAATTGGCACGGCGTAATAGTGGCAGGACAGGTGGGTTCCACAGCCATTCGCAGATGCAGATGCTGGAAGACTGAACCTCATGATTAGTCATTCTGAACACCCTGTGTCCGATCTCCAGCCTATTCATGTAATTTGGCTTAAAAAGAAACTTCTGACATTAACCGTGCGCCATATGTGTTTTTCCATCCTTATTTTCCTCCTCTATGCTAGAGGTTCTCTTTCTCCCTCACAGCCCTGCTCACGGAGGTGATGGGTCACTTATCAGCGGGAGAGATGCGTTGGCTTTTTCATTTTTTTGCAGAAAATGGAGCTGAAATGTCTCTTTTGAACTTGAGCGCAGCCGCGGCTCCTCCGGTGCCTGGGTCCCCTGCCGGCTCCACCGCTGATTGAAAACTGAGGTCATTCGTGTGGCACATCATCAAATCCATCTGTCTCACTCCGCTGAGCTCCGGAGGCTTTTACATTCTATCATGTGCCGCCTGTACAGTATATGCAATTCAAAACACAAGGCTGAGTACCCAAGTAGGTGATGCGTTTTGTTCTGACAAAGCACTCAAAGTTTTTATGTAAGAAGCAAACGCAGTCGTTTAAAATGCCCCCTTTTCATATTCATATTCATCCTAATGCTCATACTGCGAATACTGTATACCAGTAGCAGCCTGGGAACTCTTTAAATATCCACAAGAAGCGGTTTAAGCTCCTCCACACACCTGCTAATGCTGCTTAATGTGCTCGGTCCATTCACCGTAACCCGACTAATGAGCACAGCAGCAGCAAAGTTACTTAGCTTTGAAGTCGATATTATTATGGTTATGATATGATTGGAATCATTTTTGGGCATGTGCCTGTCATAATGAAGGTACACGTAGGTGCAAGCTTTTAATTTTACATTTTAAAATACTCTTATTGATCCAAACTGTAGAAACACTGGACTTCTGCTGGACAAACCCCACAGTAAGATGAGTGAGCTGATCATTTTTGGTGTGTAGTAATGGGTGTAGTACTAGTTGTAGTACTGGGTGTAGTACTACTGTAGGTGTAGTGTAGTCGGCAGCTTTGTTTGCTTGTTCTCCTGCCCACTGATTCCATGTCTGGTTTGTCACATTATTAAGTTTTATATCTTGTCTCAGTGTCTTCTCCCACAATGCTTTGCGGCTTAATGCCATTTAGAGTTTTTTCCCCTTCCACTCACGTTCAGTCTTTCTGTCGGAGGTGCACTTTGTTAATCATTTTCCTACCCGTTGTGCTTTGTATTATATCCCCTGATCAAGGACCAGTGTGACCAGTATGATTCTGCTCTGTGACAGACAGAAAGGCCCTGAAGCAGCACCAGGGAACACATGACAAGACATGATCATGTCCATAAGCACATGATAGGGTGACAGGTAAACGATGACCAGGGACACTGTTTGACATTATTCCTCAGCTGCCTTGCTTGTGATGCAGCCAATTACATTACCAGAACAGCACCATGCGCGTGAATGTAATAATTCAAAGGGAACCAGAAAACGCTTACTCCGTGTTTTGACTTGAAGCCATTCAAACCCCGTTCCTTCAGTCTTAAAGGTGCTGTGTTCCAGTCCTTGTGATGATCATTAGTGTCAAATGCAGCACTAAGCTCTGAGAGGACGAGTATAGAAACACCAAAGACTCTAATCAGGGCTGTTCCTGTGATCAGATGCTCTGAATCCTGACTGGAAATTGTCATACAGGTTATTTCCTCACACACACACGTATAATTGGTTTTTGTTGTTGTTTTTTTGCCCCTCGTCCTAATCAGTCAAGGCTGTGACTTCCTGTTATGTCAGTGGAGACCGGATTAGGTGCACCTGTTTTAATAACTGAAATCTAAAGTACAACAATACAAAAATCACTGCGTAAGGCATGAACAGAACGAAATATTAGTTGTTTTGTAGCCGTCAGGTCAACATTTTCTTAGGAACAGCTTAAATATTCATACATACAAATGATTTTAGCACTACAAATAAACTAAACTGCAGTTTATATCATGGCTCTTGTCTTTGTGAGTTGCAACCGCCACTAAGAACTATATTTTCTGCCGCCTGTATTTTTAATGATGCTTTTGGGATTTGCTGGACGGAACCCTCAGTTTACTGAATGTTGGCTAATGTGCACAACAGTCAGCAACACAACACATCCTGCACATACAGTACGTGGTGGAGACACACACTCCAGTCATATTCATATGTTATATATATATCGTCTTGCTGCAGGTCCCGAATCTCCAGACTGTCCTTGATCCCCTCCATCCATAAAGCAGAAACATGCGTCGGTATTTCTCTTTTTAGCTAATTGTATTTTGATGGATTTAAAATATTCCTGGCGATTATTGAGTACAGTAGCTCGATACCTGCATAGGTTATCTAAGCATTTATAGTGTATGGACAGCTTCGCTTCAGTTGATTTTGTTTGTTTTGTACATGTTTTGCCTTTTAAACTCAATATCCAATGAAGATGAGTCTGATCAAAGAGATGAATGATACTATTTGCCTCTAATCCCCATCCAGTGAATATCCTTCACTGTCGCCGGCTGTTAAAAGTGCTCATCGGTCTTCCACACGTTAGCCCTCGACGCAGGCCGAACGATGACGGATAACGCGCGATGGGACGACGCAGCCGGCGCCGGTGGGAAACGCGCGTCAGCTTTTCACACACACGGATCAGCGGAACGCAAACAACGGGGAGGCGCACAAACAGCCATCAATCTCCCTCCTCCCGCTTCCACAGCCAGCCTCCTCCCGTGCTGCTTTTACATACATCCACGCAGCCACTCAGGCGGGATAATAGAATGTGACAGGGTTGTTGGTGGGTTATTGGGTTAACCTATGAAACGTAACCCCCCCCCCCCCCCCCCCCCCCCCCCCCCCCCCCCCCGACAGCAGCAGGTTGGCTCCAACACCCACAGTACAGCACGCGTGATTGAATCATCCTGGCAAAGACTGGGGATGAATGCAGGAGAATACAGCTTGGCGTGCGACGGCGGAGGCACCTTGACGTCTCATCAAAGGTAAATATAATCACACCTCATTACAGCTGACACAAGCCTGTGCCAGACTGTGATAATCCTCCGCAGTGCGACTTAACAAGCTGTGACACGTGGCACAGCGGCGTGTAAAAAGAATCACCGGGAATTCATATTAAAACAAAAGCACCGGCGTCAGAAAGTGGAGATGTCGCAATCTGACCTCGCCGTTTTTTTTTTGTTTGTTTTTTTTCCCCCTCACAGCTGAAAACTGAGATTGAAATCGCATGACGGTAATGCGTCTTTGCGCCCGTTTCGCCCTCAGTCTTTCAGCTTGTGCAGCATTCACTCGCTCTCAGTGGACTCGGAGGTTAATGGAGAAAGGTGCCGGCTGAATCCCACGACGACAGGGATAATGAATTCACACTATTAGAAATACACAGGTACATTAGAAAAAACACTGCTCGTCTGTGCAGCACTGTGGAGGAAGGGAGTCATGCACTATTACAAATGTCAGTGTGACTTTGAAAGAGCTTTTCCTACTGTACATCTACAAGTAAAAGCTGTGGAGGCCATAGAGACGAGTCAGATTGTGTTACTTAGACAATAGTATTATAATATTATTGTAGTGAGTCTCAGGTTTGGTTAATACAAAGGTAACAAATCCCAAATAGTATTTTTATACTTTAAGCACAGAACAGAGACGTGCAGCACAGCTTCATTACTCTTCTCTCGGTGGCCAGTATAATATTGTAACAGTCCAACTGGGCCTCGGCTGCGTGTTGATTAATGGGCTGTGATGAGGAGGTCCGTCCTGAGCCGGGGACACGCGCCGGCACGCGTCGCTCGTCGCCAGCTCCAGACTCAGCATCAGGCGACGGCGCTCATCGCCGGGCCGTTAAAAACCTATCTGCAAGTCTGCGGCGGCTCAGCTCCGCGCCGCGTGATGAAATGCGGCGCAATCGCTGTTGTTGCTGTCAGCCACTTCTTTCAACACAATGAGGGCGAGTGTTACAGTAGCTCCACCGGCGCCACAAACATCGGTGGCTGACGGCAGCTTTGATCTACGTGATGGAGGTGACTTTGAGGCCGTCGCAGAGCGATGACATGAAAATGTAACGGCAGAGACAGAGACGGAGCTGTTTGTAATAAAGAAGGTAGAGTCTGATCAGAATGATGATGCTGATGCGGAAAAAGGGGATGATGAACTTTCTCATCTTTTATTCTAACTATTGATTGCCATAACATTTTAAACAGCAATAAAAGTATGTAATGCTTGATATTTTGCTTTTCAGACAGTTTCTATAACTTCATAGTTTTTAAGTGAAGTCATTTCAAAGTGAAACCCTCGGTTATTGTGGGGTTGTTTTTGTTTTTTTGTATTGACGCTGATTAATTGCCCTGGTCCCCGTGGGCGCTCTATAACATCCCCCGCATCACATTCAAGGGCTCACCTGTCTTTGACGCCATTGATCACGGTGCAGATATCCAGCCGTCCATAATTCATCTTCTCAAATCAATACGGGGCGTTGTGACGCTGTCAAGCCATTTAAATCATCTCCCTCGCGTCTGCTAGTTCTGAACTGAAACGAGGTGGGGAGCGTTGGAGAGCAGATCCCAGGTGACACACACACACACACACACACACACACACTGGATCCATTCCAGAAGCGGCCGTAAGGAGCCATGTGGCGTTTGCATATGCGTATGTAAACATGCACTTATGGCGCATCAACAGAGGCGAAGGGAAGCGTGAGCATCACCCTCTGTGTACATGTGCTCCCATGTCCTGTGTAAATGCTGCTTAAATGTTTGTTTATGATATCGCAACGTGAAATGCTCATAGGACAGCGGGACGTTTACTGTGAAGCCTGGTTTGCCTTCGTTCATGTGCGGTTGGTTACGGGGTCATTCGTAGTCATTGTGGCTTCACGAAGCCTAGACGTCCTCCTGGCGCAGAACTCATGGGCTTATCGCAGAGCAATGTCTGAGCTCCGGGTGACGCTCACATGGGAGCATTAGTATGTAATACACAGATAGAAACAAACACAGCAGTCTGCTCGGAAGCCCATCTCGCTGCCGCGGCTTTGATGTGTGCACGCGCTGCACCGGCTCCAGCGGATCGGCATCGCTGGCGTTATTACACAGAGAATTATTATCGAGTTCTCTCAGAGGCAAAGAGGAACGGGGGGGGTCTTGCATTATTATATGAGGTGGGGTTTGCGCTTCCTGTTTTGCTTTCAGAAAACTATCTTTGTCTAGACGTTTGAATGCATTCAGACGTGTGGGTCTAAACTGTATGAGCAGCAGAATCTGTACAGAAGGACGAGTGAACCCCACACAGTGCGACGCCTGCAGCCCTGCAATGAAGACACCCCATACACATATTTGCATAAATTCCTAATTAATAAATAGTAATAATAAATTGTTTACAAATGCAAGTTGTAAAGCTCTTATAACATGCATCAAGCATCAGCAAACAACAGTAAAAAGCAGACAGGGAGCTTCATGTGTTTTATGAGACAGTGAGCTATAGGATAATTTGATTAGCATGGACAGAAGCTTTTAGCCTGCAGTTAACCCTCGGTTAATTACACACACAGATGTTAAAGTGCAGGCTCGATTATTTCTTTTGACCTCATCAGCTTCTAAATAATAAGAGCCACATGATGAATCTCTTGGGTGAAATGGAAGACGGTGAGAGGAGTTGAAAAAAACAAAACGTGCCTGCGAGCGTAATTGGCTCAGGTGATTTAAACAACGGCGTCGCGGAACGGAGATGACGTTTGTGTGCTTTTAATTAGACACGGCGCTGCGGGTCCAAGCAAGCGATAGCTGCCTGAACGGACCAGACCCTGAGCTTCTCTCACAACCGGCTAAAATTGATCATCATAAATTCCATTCCGCCTGATTCCAAAGTGCCTCAGGAGCATCCGTTTGCTGTTCTGAGGACCTCCGGCGGCTGCGATCGCGCCCGCGCGAGCCCAAATCCCCGACGAGCAGTCGCGAGCTCATCCCCCAAATGACATATCGACATCCTGTGGAACCCGATCCTCATTCTGGATGGCTGCTCCCCAGAGCTCCGGCCCGAAAAGGCCAGGAGTTATTTCCATATTTATTGTGCTGTTTCGGTTCCAGATGAATAAACCAAAGACGTAGCTAATGGCCTTCTACAGATTCCTTAATAAATCTCTGCTTTAATCCGCATCATTAAGCGCTCGCTTGCGTGCGAGGTGGTTCAAAATGCCACAAGTACTTTGTTTTCATTCAGTAGAGAGTCTTTTCCAACTCGGGCTCTCTCATGGTTTCCTCCCATGCTTCAGCCTTGGTGGCGCTACTCCACCTTGATTAAACCCGGCGCTCTGAGCCAATTAGGGCGTCCGCGCGCGGCCAATTAGGAGAGTGCGCGACTCAAGAGGGTCGGACGAGGCTGCAGGTGTGGGACACGCGCTCCGTTGCGCGTGAGACCCCGCTGTAGCTCTCAGCGTGTCATTAGCTTCCCTAAAAAACACTGATCTGCAAATAAACAAAGCGGACTGAATGACCTGCACTATAAAGAGAGAGAGCCGTTATAGTGGGATCTGATCAGAGAACGTTAGACAGTATAACACATACACATACAGTCCATACAGGGCAGCTACGCACCTTTGCGATGAACACACAACCTGTCGCTCATTCTTAGCACAGCCTGACGCACCTTTAAATCACGCACTATAAAAGGCAAAGCATTGAGGGTCCTGAGCAAAGCGTTGTCAGCAGAGCGTCTCATGAGCGTTCGACACCAACATTCGTCTGCATTCCGGCATCGGCGGAGAGGGTTTGGTTTCCTCCTAACGATGATAGTCATCAGCTCACATCCCAAAAGCACTCGCATAGAAGCACATTTATACCATAAAGAGCCCCTCTTCCTACTTCTTCTCCATTTAATCTGGTTTTCTGCTACGCTATAAATGAGGCTTTAATAGGAACCTGAGACAAAAGGCTGAATGGCGGCCGTGCGGCTGGTCGAGGGGGACGGCGGCGGCGGCGGCGGACGCACAATGGGCCGCGTGTGTGGGAGGGAAATGGGCCTGTGAATGGTGTTTGAGTTGACAGTCGGGGGTCTCGGATTGGGCGCGCGCTTTCTTCTCGGTTTAGCCTCTTGCCCTTCCTCCCCGAAGCTTCGTCATTTTCAAACCCTCCGCGCGCATCATCACGCTCGTGTGTAGGAGGATAATGGAGCATCCGCGTGAATAGGACATTTTTCGGGACGAGCAGGGGAGAGAGGAGCAACACAGAGTAGTGGCGCTAAATGGGCGCTCGGCTCGGCCAAATTAATCATTTTAATATCTGCGGCCTTAATTCTAATGGGAGTTCTGGGTGCGGATGCCGAACTTGTGAAACGGCTGAGGGATCGCAGGCAGCCTCCTCCTCCTCCTCCTCCTCCTCCTCCTCCTCCTCCTGATGGCAAGGAAAAAAGTTTGAATGCAGCAAACAGAGACTCAACTTCACTGTTAAATAATTCAACAACCGGACAGGGAGACGAACGAAAAAGAGTTTTTTTTTTTTATGATGGAGAGAAACTCTCCATCGTCTCCTGCAGGGATCCATTGGGCAGAGATGATTCTCTGGAGGAAGCAGGAAGGATCTACTGGATCCCGCTCCACAACCGCTCACTTCCTGTCTGTGAAAGGACTCCGGCGTCATCGGTCGGGGCCTCTTTGAAGCATCGCAATTTGTCTCCCAGAAATCAACAGCGCCGGTGTTTGCGTTGGACAAAAATAATAGTTCTGTCTGTGCAGCGGAACAAACACCGTGCAGCCGCCCAGAATGTGGCTTCAGCCACTGGGACTGGTTCTAGTTGTTTTTTAGCCTAATTGACGACAATGTGAAAATCGAGGGTGGCCTGAAATCATCTGCATCTACTTCATCCTGGACCTGCAACAGCCGATCGCATGGCGTCGCTTCACCCACTCCCACTCTGCAGCCGTCATTTTCCCCGACACTCCTCTTCCAGCTTCTAATCCCTCTTTCTTCTGTCTTGTCTCTGTCTCTCATCCCTCCCTCGTCCACCATCAGTCGTGGGCCAAGCTGAGCGGTTCCGGGCCGGCTGTTTGGCCCGTCGGCCCCGTCGTGGACTTCCTCCACCTCTTCGATCTCGCCACAATCGAACCCCGCGCTCGTCTCCAGCCCGTTTCCAACTGTCATCGGCCCTGTTGCTCCTCCAGACGAGTCTGGAACCCGTCCACCTGAAAGCCACATACTTGGGATTATCCACAGGGCGACAGCGCTCTGCGTCTGGCTCACGGCACCAATTCATCCCAG